>NC_092815.1:76068031-76320531 GCF_023375885.2 Dermacentor andersoni | reverse complement strand
CAATTACCCATGTCTTGCACTAGCTGATTCCTACTTGCGCATGCAAATTTCCTAGTTTCAACCTAGTTTTTCTGTCATCCCCGACTGTGCTTCCATTCCCTCAATCAATACTCTGATCGAATCAGTTACTGTAGACTTCTTCCTTTAAAAAAAGAAAAAGGAAAAGAGTGAAAAAGAAAAGCAACCAGTTGGGATAGACGGTTAGGGCACTTTCGTGTTTGTTTCAGCGAGTAAATCCTATGTAGGCTAAAGCGAAGACATTCCTATTAAAAGAAGAGAAAACTCGCATTTCCAACGTTTCTCACTTCCTTTGTATTTTAACTCGTTTACGCAAAGTCATTTCTTGCCAATCGACAGAAAACAGCGGCAAAGGAATGAACCCGTAGGGTCGATTGACACGCTTTTCGTCGGTTTGGCGCTACGAGAAGATCGCTGTCAAACTCGTGCAAACACTAAGCACTTCGCGCGGGTGAACACAGGGAGAATAAAATCCACATTCACAAAAAACAAACTTAATATTCAGCTTTTCAGAGCGCGCTCCACAACTTTACGGCTCCACCCTTAATCAAAATGAAAAGACAACAATAACTAAACAAAAAAGAAAGCGTAAAGGTTGCAACTCGCATAGAAAACAAAAGAAAAGGATCATTGCTACGGCACGCGAATCGGTATGCGTACACGCACAAGCGCATAAGCCGACCGAGAGGCACGACCGTAGGTGTCAGCGCTGTGCCGGAGAAGAAATGACTCGGGCGAAGGCGGAATCGAAGCGCGTACACAGGTGCCCGAGGGCGTAAGCTGAGAAGATACCGCTGGAAATGTTTCGACCCGTTATCCCGCATGAAAGCACCAATAAAAAGCAAAAAAAAGTTATTCCAGATCTGACGCACATTTTGGGATTTATGTGAAGCGAAGCGTTGGTTAGGGGGTTAATTAAATGCTATAAAGGTAAGTGAACTGCGTACATCCCCGTTCAAGGTGTAATCTAGTTCGCCGTTTGCGTTTACGCACCTCTCAGGTCACAACATTAACTTCAGGCAGTGTTTATGCACTACATGGCGTTTAAAGGCAAACGCGCCCAAATGCGCAATTCAGGAGGATGCACACAGTGAAACGTTCACGTAACCGACGTCACCAGGAAGAAGGCGTTATTTGATGTATGTCGAGGTAAAGATGGCCGAGGAGAGGTTCGTGATTTCATATTGCGCTGTGTACGAAAAGACGGCGACAGGAAAACACGGACAAGCAAACGGTGCGACACGGTTTTCCTTTCCTCGTCTTTTCGTACACGGCGCAAGGTAAGTGTACCTGGTAGACAAGCTTCCATAGAAGCCCGTACGTTCAAAACATGGCAGTTCATCAGCGGTTCATGGAGCTTAGCGCCATCTTTGTGACGAGGGAACACTTCCGGCGGAAGAAAAAATTGTGTGACGCCATTTCCGTTAAAAATAAGTTACGTCATTTTGTTCTCTAAGGCGCGAAATTTGTTTTAGTGGCCTGCCATTAGAGCTGTATATTCAGATGCCCCGCCACCTGACGGGGGTTTCGAGCTTTCAGCGCGGAAAGCGATGCAGGAAAAGGTCGGCCGTACGTGTGTCGAAATCGCAGCCCTGCACAGAACATACTTTCTTTGTAGGCCGACGAAAGCTTTAGGTGAAGAGTTCTGGCCCTATCGTCGGACGCCGAGCCCGTCGGCCTGCGCAGTCGCACGAGAACAACTAAACAATTATCGGGCCGTCGTAACTCAATGCTTTTGACTGAACAGGTTAACAAACGATGAAGCTACCTGCGTCACCAAATTCACACAAGCGTAGACAACCAAAGCAGCACAACGTGAGAGGGGGCGTATCGTAACAAGGGAACTTTGCGAGCGCGCCTCTCTGCGAACTTCAAGAGCTGCATTGCATTGCGAGTGATATTGGCGTCGACGAGCCCCTCTCTTACGATGGGCGCTGAAAGGAGGTATTTATTCATAAAAATAAAATAGAGTTGTCTTTTCTTTACTCGTCACCAACATGTGAAAGTGAATAGGAATTTTAGTTTCGTTGAATGAATCTGTGTCTCGCTTTAAGTAAAAAACGCTTTTTTTTTCAAATGTTTGTTCTCTCCAAACAGTCACGCTTTAGTCGCCGCTCCCATAACCATCCTTGCTGATATCGGTGACGATTTGTGCTGAACCGCTTTTCGCCTTAAGCTTCGGGACCTATTTGGATAGACCTTCCACGGCGCGAGAAGAAAGCACGAACAGCCACGAACACCCAGTGCAACCCCCCCCCCCCCCCCAGCCCAAGCTGTTGTCTATTCTAGGCCTTCCAACCTTGGAACGCGTCGCCAGCGCCTATGGGACACCAGCACTGAAGGTTGTCGTGCCATCAGCAGCGCCGTAACGCACAGCCTAGCGAGCGGTAGACACAGTTTCCAGTGGCACATCCAGTGATTTCGTGTCAGCAAGTTCACCGATCGTCTTGAGACACACTTTTCACGGCTCCTAGCATGACAGGGAACCGACGTGCTAGGACATAGCAGCGCATGCGCTCAACGCAGCGCGCATGGCCATGGACAGAACTTGGCTGGCCGCATCGGGCTGAGCAAACGTTGACACATGCGCGCGTCTGTTATCGTTAAATATGCCGCGCTATCTTTGTAGCCTCCCTACCGGACGGAGTCAGCATATTTCATTTGCACACTAATGGCATCTTCGACTGGTCGCCTCCATCCCCCGAAGCAGAGTCGGGCAGATCCGGCGTTCCCCGAGCTCAGAGGTAGAGGACAAGCGCGCAAGCCGAACGTGCGACTCGTTCTCGGAGGAGGAAATGGCAGATGTGGAAACACGTGACTACTGCCAACGTCCAATGATTCGTCTATCCATAGCTCCCGGCGCTGCCGGGCAGACCGGCGCACGCGCCGGCGGGACGAGCGTTCGTCGAGACGCCAGCATGCAGCGGCCTAAGTTGCCTAGGTTACGGTGGGCCGTCGCCAGCAGCAGCGACGCAGCGCTGCAATGACGTTTCAGTCTCGACGACTGCTCCGATGACAGGACTCGGAGCACCTCAGAGCGCTCGAAGATGGAGGAGAGCAATCGAGAGGAACCAGCCGAACGCAGGGCGCGCACGCTCTTTCAACCAGCCGAAGACAACGCCGCTCGCGAGAGCGCTCCAGAGCGCTCAGAAACAACCAGCCGAAGATGGCATAAAACTGCGCCTCCTGGCCAGCGCTACATGGTTTCCCACAGGCTATATACCGCCGGCGCTTATGGACTTACGCAATGGATGGTGGCCACGGAAACAGCAAGGCGTCCGGCGAGTTCGGGAATCACAGAATTCGAGCCGAGCAACGAACACGAAAGCAGCACGGAAGAAGTCAGCCACCAAATCGCGCGGCTTGGACGCCTTCTGAGAAGTGCCCCATCAGGATCGTAATGCTATATAAGGCCAAATAAGGAGATAAGAAAAGGGGAAAGAAAAAGAAATGAGAGAATATTTCACAAGTTTCGCTGAGCACGCTTTCTTCCGTAGGACAGAAAAAAGAAACATCGACGGAAGGATGAAAAAAAAGAGGGGAGATGGGGTATCTTTGTTTTGTTTTTCTCGCTCTCTCTGTTTTACAGCCTCGTGAGGCACGTTCTTCCGCCGGAACGTAATATTGGCACGAGACTGGAATGGCGAAATAGGGAGTTGTAGCGTTAAGTGAAAAAAAAAACGATCAAATAAAGAAAACGGACTAACGCCCTCATGCAACTTAGAATGGAATGGCAAGTCGAAGCTGTGGAGCGCTTGATCACTCGTTTTTCTCGGTGGTAGGATTTCTATTTAATCCATGCTTTCGACTCGGTTGTCATGTTTTTTTTCCTTCCTCTTTTCTTTGCCACACTCTTTTCTTTCTTTTTCTTCTTTTTGTCACTCAGCTACTTACTTCTCACCGAAAATCATGTCGAGACATGTCAACGGACGGCAACTATCTCAAGAACGCAATCAGGCAAAGCTCGCGGAGAGTTTGCGCTGATTGGCTTTATATCACAAGCGGCGGAATCGCGGGCACTCAGGCGGAATGAAGACGAATGATGAATGAACTGACAAAAAGCTTGAGAACAAGTTAAGGACCGCGAAAAGAGCGATGGAACGAAGATTGCTAGGCATAACGTTAAGAGACAGAAAGAGAGCGGTTTGGATCAGAGAGGGTACAGACGATATTCTAATCGACATCGAGAGGAAAAAAATAGAGCTGGACAGCTCATGTAATGCTCAAGTACAACCCTTGCTTGGGCTAGTCGGTTCATGCTTGAATGTGTAAAGAGCAAGGCACAATAAACCAGGACAGAAGAAGAACAGAAACGACAGGACCTTGCTCTTTGCACATTGAAGCATGAACCAACTAGCCCAAGCAAGAGTTTTACTTGAGCATATTTCTGGTGCTGGTCCTGTCGTTTGTGTTCTTCTGTCCTGGTCAACTGCGCCTTGGTCTTTACCCATTCAAGCATGTAATGCGCAGGTTAGATAACCGTTGGACCATTAGGGTTACAGTATAGGTACCAAGAGAAGTGAAACGCAATCGAGGACGACAGGAGACTAGGTGGATAATATGAGCAAATTCGCGAGCGCTAGTTGGAATCGGTTGGTGCAGGACAGGGGTAATTGGAGATCGCAGGGAGATGTCTTCGTCCTGCAGTGGACATAAAACAGGCTGGTGGTGATAATGATGATGACGATGATGACGACGACGATGATGATGATGATGATTCGCTCGTTCGCAAAACAAACCTTTCTAGCTACTTTTATTTTTTGCCTACGACATACGAGTGCAGGCAATGACAGCACGGGCTATCTCGGGGACAGTAGCAATCAGCGCTGCAAACGATTGCGCGAGAGGATGATGACCTTACTTTATTTTTATTTTATTTTTTTTGGGGGGGGGACAAAAAAAATGAGCGTCAAGGCCACGAGCTACGAGTTGGTGCATGCCGCACTGCGACACGCAAGTCGCAGTGCGGCATGCGTGTCTGCTGGAGTATCTCGAGACACAGGTGAAAACACCGTGACAATTAACGGGAAGTGAAGATGCACACTTCTTGCCCGCAGGTCTGGCATCTTTCTTCAACTAAAGGGCAAAAGGCAAAGTGACAGGCAGCGAGGGGATGCACGTGGACAGGGTTTAAATCCGTAAGCATTTCTTTGCTTACTCAAGGAGAAACACTGTACCTCCGTCCATCCCATAAGACGATCGCTTTCAACATAGGGCCCGCAGCAGCGAGCGAATTCGCCTTCGTGCTGCCTACGCGATCTAAGCGAAGAAAACGCAGCGCCCACGAAGCTATCAGCACTCGCCGCACTATGTGCCCCCATCGCAGATCCCTTTCTAGATAGGGGCCCGCGCGTCTCGCTTCAGCTAGCACTAAGCGGCGAGGACACAGCGCTCCCGAAGGTGTCAGCCCTCGCCATATACTATCTGCCTGTATCGCAGATTGCTTTCCAGATAAGGCCCGCGCGGCCGCGCCATACGCAGCCGTCGCTGAAGTACGGTTGATCACGGTTCATAATGGTTCGACGCGGATGGATGAGACGCTAAAGAGGGACAGCAGTTTATAATGATCGGAACGTCATCAGTGCACCTGGTGCCGCCACCTGCAGTAGTTTGCTTGCGTCATCAATTCACCTTGCGCCGCGGTCCGCAGCAGTTCCGTGTCTGCCGCAGTGCTGTCCTTTATACTAGTCGGATCAAGTTTCATAACCTTCCTAATGACACCGGGCTGCGTGGAGATGAGCAAGTGGCATAGTGCTTACGCATACTTAGCTGCGTTGTTCATTGTAGCTCTTAAGTTTGTTCATTAAGCAGTTCTTTGCTCTTGTCAGCTGTGGCTACCTCTTCATGGTGAGGACTATACGTCGGACCCCGCAAACTTAGAGCCCCTACATGTCGCATGCGTACGTGCAGACCACGTCGAAATTTTACGGGCTTCGAGACCATGGTGCACATCTAAATTCGCAGCAGTATGTGGCATAGCAATTAATACCGTACACAGCGTTATGCTGTTTGCATAATACAAATTATAAATCGTAATACATACATACATACATACATACATACATACATACATACATACATACATACATACATACATACATACATCGGAATTTAGTCCAGGATTTCCGAGTCGGTGCTTCATCGCTTGCTTTTCGTAATCAAAGCTCGAAAACAATATCAATTATCATGACAGCCGAAAAGTACGGCTAAATGGGGAATGCCAAAAGTAAAAGACATGACTATTACTCGAGAGCCCTGGTAGCATGATGACAATTTTTGTTGCAGTACCAAAGGCGACGTGCCATTGATCCATTTCAATCGAGCACTGCGATGCCATGTCTTGCGCGAACAGCCGCTACACACGAGCGCGTTTTCCTGCTCAGTCAGCGGCCATGGTCCTATATGCGTTAAGGCAAACGTCTTTTAATGATATTCGTTCACGTGTACGAAGCTAGAAAACACTGAGGAAGACACTTGCAGTACGATTTCTAAATCTCGTTCATCCGGCGGACCCCACATTGTGTACTGTCCTGCTGGTGCGTGGAAGTGCACAGAAAGGGAAGGAAATTAAGAAAGAAAGAGAGAGAGAGAGATGGTAATGAAACCATCAACAGACCGCGCTCGTTGAGGTGCCTGCATAAATGATGACGAAACAGGCGGCCACGGCACATCCCGCGGGACCAAGGTATGCGTGCGGCGTAATAATGACTCTATTATACCTCGGCTGCGCCTCGTTGTCACGCGGTGTGCTCGCTGATGGCCTCACTCTTGACGCAGCCGTGGAAACGCTGGCGAGTGCAGTGCCACAGCGCTGAGCAAACGGAGTGTTCTTGTACCGTCATTTCGGACATCGGAGTAAAATCCGAAAAGTCCTTAGAAATTACTGAGGCGCAATGACCAGGAGCTCTCCGCATTCTCCCGTTACTCGCAGTAGAACTATTCCAGAGCAAGGACGTTGTTCACTGCAGCCTCTTTCGTTACATATGAAAAAAAAAAAAAGAAATGGAACAAGAAATCATGCGCGAGGTTTTGATAGCGTACGTGCGCTCGCCGATGGTGTGGAAAAACTGAATTCACGGCCATATCTGCCAAAGGCATGGTAACTGCGCGCGTTAAACATTGCCGCTTCCAACGATCACTTTATCCAAACACGTGGCAAGCACTGCAGTTCAGGTTACTTGCCTGACCAAATACACACGCACTGCGTTCGAGGTAGACTTAAAGCTTAAAGACACTTTGCTTGCATTCCCGGTGAATAGAACTGACTGCCGTTTTCGTCTGTAACAAAAAAAAGGAGGTTTGTCAATAACTCACACTTGAACTGCAATAACTGCACTTGAACAGCAAATAGATAGAGGTAACACCGCAATTAATCGAAGTCTGAATGACACCGAAATAATAGAATCGAGGAATGAAACTTGCAGAGTCTTTATCGTGACCTTTCTCATTTATTATTCCAGGTATCCGTGCTGCGGACCATGAGGTGAACGAGGCCTCCCTTCCCATCCACCTTGAAAGCCTTCGCAGAAGAGTTCCCCGACCACTCCTCGAATAATAATAATAGAAAAGTCGCACATCACCGCTACACGAACCCCCGACCTGAAACAGTGCCAAAGAATACACGCAACAACAAACCAAAATAATGCGCCAAACGTGAGCAGGAAGAGCGAGAGCCACAAGAGCCATAATACCAGCACCGCCATACAGCAGCGCAGGGCATGTCTCAGTCGACGATCCAAACGAACGACCCGGGTGTCGTTGGCCCTCGGGGACCTCAGGACACCGACGCGTTCCTCGATAAGTCACCAGCCGCGGGGGCGACGTCGGCGGCCGAGGCGTCGCCGAGGGTCGGGGACCGCGGACGAAGCGAGCAGCACCGCGAAAGCAACCACGTTCAGGACCAACAAGAAGGCATCAGCAGCAGCAGCAGCAGTGAAGTGCCCGCGGGCCACCACCATCATCAACAGCAGCAGCAGCAGTCGCAGCAGCACCAGCGCACGGACAGTGCGTCCCGCCAGAGCCCCAAGCGGGCCTTCAGGGCGGACGAAGACGACAGAGAACGGCACCACGCGCCGGGACGCAGGCGGCACTTCCGCAGCGAGAGCTGCTCACCGGAAGTGCCGAACCGCAGCAGCAACGGAACCGGAGCGAGCAGTGGCAACATCGGCATCAGCAACAACAACGCGCGCGACGACGACACCGCCACCTTCAAGAGCCCCACGCGGTCGCTCATGGACAGCAGGGTGGGCTTCGTGGTGCCCATGCGACCCAGGACGCGCAGCAACCCCAAGCCCCCGCCAAACAGGACGTCCCGGGAGTTCGACGCGGTCCGCGAGGTCGATCAGACGACGACGTCACCGGCCGCCGTCCGACAGCCGTCGTTCGCCGCCAGCAACAAGAGCTCCTCTCTGGAGAGTCCCTCCAGGGGACACCCGCAGCAGGCTTCGACGACCTCCAGGAGCCTGGAAGAGAAACTGCCCTCCTCCTCGTCGCTGCCGCTGACGATGGTAGCGCCGCTTGTCTCTTCTCCACCGGACCCGGCGACAGCCAAGCTGGCACAAGAGGTCATCGGCAAGGACCACAAGATTCTCTCTTCCAAGGAGCGCGAGGTGATGCTCCGCGAGCTCACAGGCCAGGCGGGCGGCAGCTTCTCCGCCCTCGAAGAGCCCGTGCCGGCGCCGAGGCCCACCACGCTCCGGCAGCGGCGCCTCATGTTCTCGCACCTGACCGCGTCCGTGGACGTGGACACGCGCGAGAAGCCGTCGACGCCGCCGTGCCTGACCGCGGCGCTGGCAGGCAGTGAGGACATGCTTTTGTCCGAAGTGTTCAACAACTCGCAGCTCGCTTCCAGCCTTGAGCAACTCACGGGTGTCGCCAGAAAGACTCTCCGGAAGCGGGCGTTCGTACCGCCTCTACAGGCCATCAGCGCCGCCACCGCCGGCAACGACAACGCCGCAGGGCAAAGGTGAGTGGAGGAAACAAGTGCAGCGTGCCTGTTAAGCGTGGACTATGTGCCGTCACGTTCTTTCGTAAGCAGACGAAGCTTCGCCACATTCATTGACGATCGTGTCTCGGAGAGGACTAATTAAAGTTGTAATTAACAGGGGTCGGTGGGGAATTCGAGCATTGAAGACAGTGCAACACGTGCTCCGTGTCAGAGAGCTACATAAGCTTCACGAAAAAGAAAAATGGTGAAAGAACAGTTCCAGTCAATCCTCCCTTGTCTTCTGCAGAAAGGGTAAACGCTATTCGTGGTAACACCCCAACCCAAAGAACGCGATGACGATTATTAGCATTAAACGTAACAAAACGCACATAAACGTAAAAATCAAGGGGGAAATGCCAAAAAATAATGAAATGTGGTAGCTGCGAACACCAACACCGTTTCTTAGCGTGAAAGCGGATCCCGACATAACTCTATTGAACACTCTAAACAAGGCCTTGGTGCAATGCAGTCCCAATGAACGAGAGAATTTAACCAGATCATGCCAACAGCTAAGACGTGTATCTTGGCCTGGTGCAGTTCTATTACGTAACTACTTAATCATCACTTTACTAAATTGCTTCATACTAATGATGCAGAGAACCAAAAGGGTGAAATAAGTCATACCGGAGATGATTCCCTCCCACAAGAGAATGTCGTGGCATACTGCAAAAATTATGAATACAGATTCTCTCAATAGAAATTGATGTATGACATGTCTACCTTGATTTAATAGCGCAGTAGCCCATACAGTACCGAGGTAAGATACAAGGTAGATCAGAAATGAAATGTCTTGATGACTACAGACGACCGATAGCGTTGCCTTCACCCTTCGCTATCTCTAGATGGAGTTATTGGTGCAGCTCACTGTGTGTGATAAAATTATTTGGCTACACCATACACACGCGGCTGTAGTTCTCATCGCGGAACCTGTAGCAGCTCGTGCCACCGTATATATACTGCAGAGGCCAGGTTCTAACCATGGGCAACTGTATTCGTTTTGTTTTCATTTATGTGACGTTAAAGATGGCGGTCAAGTTCGCAGCAGACACCTGAATAATTTCTCTATACTGAGAATTACTATCACCGAAAGCTGCTTTCATGCTTTCACGTTTTTCAGCACGACGTCGCACATGCATGTGTGATTGTTGTTGCCGATAGCAACGTACTTCCTGGCACTAGTTGAAGTACTAAGAATAATATATTGCCGGTTTCTGGTGAGCACGTGGCGATCTTATTATAACAATATAACAAAAAAAGTACACGCACTATTACGGCACAGTAGCGATGCTTTGTGCGCACTACAATCGCGACTGAATGGTTGATCGCCCGTGTTCAGGACGGTAGTTTCGCTCGCAGTCGTACTCACCACTCCCGAAATAAAACACTGAGCGTAATGAAGATTGCACGGACGACCGAGGCAAATGACTCGAAGGTGCGGCACAAATCGAACAAACAACAATAAGAGGAACGAGTCGATGAATCACCTTTAAGAGGACTGGCTAACGAACGAACCAACCACCGCTGGTAAGTGAAGATGGGACAAAACGTGCTTGCATGCCCTGCGGGATCCATCGAGATGCACTAGCTCTGCAGTGCAGCGCCGGCGTTGCCGATGGGAAATGCAGCTCTTCGTTTAGCCACCTCGTTACCGCTTTCCTCGTACCGCAATGCCAAAGATCACGCCATGTGCCTCGTAGTGCAGGCAGGAGAAATAAGCGCGCTATCGAGACCGCGCCAGACACTCTGCGTCTTCCACGAGGTAATCATCTCACGGATTCGTCTGGCCACTTTATCATCCCTCGCAGCAGCTACCAGGGGTGACCAGCAGCGCAATACGCAACCGCCGAGAGGGAAGAAGAAAGCGACCCTTCTCGACAAAATGAGAGCGTAAAATAGATTTGTCACTTTCGTTCACGTCGAAGGCGCGCACTCGTCCGCTGCGCCTCTGCACCAGTTCAATGCCGTGCAGTGGAAGCTGCTTTAGAAAAAAAATTCTGGGGTATTACGTGCCAAAATCGCGACAAGATTATGAGGGACGCCGTAGTGAGGGACTAGGGATTAATTGATTTCGACCACCTGCGATTCTTTAACGTGTGCAGAATGCACAACGCACGGGCGCTCTTGCATTCCATCCCCATCGAAATGCGGCCACAGCGGCCGGGATTCGATCCCGCGCCTTCGGGTCTAGCAGACCAACGACAAAGCCAATAGACCACCATGGCGGGTTTGAGTGCTGCAAAGAAAAGTGCTCGTGATCGCGCTCGAAAAACTGGACAATCGCCCCTTCACAGAAGAAAAAGTTCTAGGACACTGGTCCAGACGGGTTTCGGCACTTAAGGCCTTAAGGGCTTTCCTCAAGTTCTTAAGGACATGCGAATTGTGCGACCGCCTTTGACTATTGTTGCGCGTAAAATTGCGTTACTGTGTGCATTTTTCTTGTTTTTTTCCTCTCTACCTTCTCCTTTTATTCCCTTTACCCCTTTCCCCAGCACAGGGTAGCCAGCCGGTATTTACACTGGCTAACCTCCCTGTCTTTCCTTTCCTTTTGTCTCTCTCTCTTGAGTGCTGCTTTCCGTAATATGATGGCAAGCAATCCTCTCAAACAGTGGTTTCCTCCAAGAACGACCGATGATCACAACAGAAATTGACGCATTACTTCTTCTTAACGTACGTACATCACTCATAAACGTTCAGTTCCGCGTTGCCGTTGCCAAATTCCGAGCCGCACAAAGTTATCACCCAAGATGACGTCGTCAGACGTTTCGGACATTGTTACTGCTTTGAGGCAGTAACGATACATGGAACGCTTGTTTAACATAGGCAGAAACACAGGCGCCAACTCACTAAAACGAGGGGTGGAATATTTTACCTGCACCAAGGTTTACTTTCATTGTTCCGACACTAACTTATTTTCTACGTGCCATGCTTGGTGTGAGTTTTGCTCACTCGAAGACTCACGGCAGCTTTCTAAATCCTCACGTGCTATTGCGAATGCGAAAAGGGGCTTACTCTCTCTACGTGCTCAGCCGTCTCTGTAGGAAACAATCCGCAATACTCATTCACATATTCACTCCTTTACCGTACCCTTCTTGCTGCGAAAGACAGGAAGACTATCAAACGTCACAAGCAGCAAGAAAAAGGCTGCGACGACATCATCCACCAACCGGAGTCCAGATCGTAAGCTCCTATATACACTATCCCAACACGTCATCTGCCGCGGACACCGCGCTGGATTCGCGCACAGGGGTCCCGCGTCGTCGCGTTTATATTCGTGTACGCAAACGCCCCCTACGATGTGCAGATCATCGCCTGCAGAGAATAACGGCCACAGCTCTGGACATCTATATACCGCTCGTGCGGTATATAGACGTGTCGCGCAGCGGCAGCAGCAGCTGCAGAACAAGCAGAAAAAGACAGGGGCCAGGCGACACAGGGCACCACAGGAGGGCGCGAAGATAGCGACGGTAAATCATCGGCCTATAAACACCGTTATCGCTTTTCCCGCGGACCACATACCCCTCAGGTAAGTTTCCCGGGCCGCACCAAAGGAAGCTCGCGGCCTGTCGCGCCGCGTGGATGCGCGCCAAAACACAGCAACAGAGCAGGTAGAGAGCTCTCTCTCTCTGTCTGACAGGCCGCCAAATAGCAATGGGCGCGGGAGGGGATGCCGTGCGGGTTTCGGGAGGGAGCCACTCTTTCTGTGCGGGAGTGTACCGTACGTGCGCGCGTGTGGCTGAGCGAATCTCCTATAACCCAGAAGGCTGCAACGCGGAATCGATGGCCCCCCTCTTGCTACGTCCATTTTTGTTCCGGACCAGTCTGTTCCCCGCGAAGTCCTCTCTGTCTCTCTCTCTCTCTCTCTCTCTCTTCCTTAGGTGGCCAGTACCTGAGTCTCTTCGTCCGTCGTGGTGGATAGTCATTTTTTTTTTTGCTTAGCTTATTATGCTTTCTGCTTGGCGCATCTTGCGAAACTCTCGCATATGGCGTCCTCACGACGTCGCGGGCGTGACTCGCGCGTTATACGGGGCCATAGCACTGGACTTCCGACGTCCAGCGACGCTTTCGACGGCGCGAGAGGTGCGAATGAACCCGCCTCCCCACCCCCCTCCCCGCCTCCCCTCCCTAAAAAGTGTTAAACGCAGATTCAAAAGGGTGCGCGGATGAGAGAGATAGTATGCCAGCTTCGGGGAGAGAGGGACAAGTTATGTCTACCATTTCCGCGAGCCACCCCGAACGTCGCCTGTCACTCTTTTACGTGAATACGTAGGCGTGCCGACGAGACTAAAGCGCATTTCGCGCTTAGCGGCATATGGACGAGGCGGCGTGACCTAGAGGCGATAACTCCTGTCGACGCACACCTGAATGTGTGCCTCGTGCTGCAGTTGCCCTTGTGACGTTATTCAGGGCGGGACACAACGAATCGCCCCTTTGTTCTGAGAGGAATCTCACGCATATTGGGTAGATGCCTGTACGCGGGTGTCTCACGTAGCTTGAGCCAGACTTCAAAAATGTGCAAATGCCACGTACCTGGACAAAACCAAAGTAATGTTGTTTGCCGTCCCTTGGAGATACTCGGATAATTTTCTACGTTACGCCTAATTAAATAACTAATCCTAATTATATAGTAAACTTTTCAAATATTATAGTTAGATAAGAAGTGTAGAAAATCTTAGAGAAAATTCTTCGGCAACCTGTAAAACTCCCGCTACAGCTTTCTGTTGCTTAATACGGGCTACATAAAAGTGTTTTTCGAAGCATTAGAGAAGCCCGCGAATACATGCAAGGTGCCTTGAGCGGCCAGTCGCGCGGCAATTTTTCGTGCATTTGCGGGCATCTTTCACGCTTGGAAAAAGACTTTTATGTAGCACGTATTGAGCAATAGAAAGCTGCATCGGGAATTTTTCAGGTTGCTGTAAATTTTTTTCATTTACACTTTTCATCGAGTTATAATATTTCAGAAGTTTATTATATAATTAAGAATAATTATGTAATTAGGCAGAATGCAATATATAATCTCAGTATCTGCAAGCGACGGCAAACAGCATTACCTTGGTTCCGTCCAGCTACATGACATTTGCATATTTTTAAAGTCTGGCTGAAATTACGTGCGACACCCGGCACAGCTTCCTAGCTTTATGGGAACCCTTGTATAAACATGTTCTTGACGTTTTGCGATAGAAAGAAAGAAAGAAAGAAAGAAAGAAAGAAGAGAAAAAGAAAGAGAAAGAGAAAGGAGAACATTTGGAGATGATACGAGGCCGATGTATACATAAAGTTAGGTCCCATTCTTCGCGTTTTGCTTTGTTTGATATTTCAATATTCTCTTGTTTTATTTGCACAAGAAATCTGCATTTGAGAACTGAAGTGAGTGATAACGATGCGCTTGGAGCAGACGGTTTGCTTAATATGCCCATCCCTCACTCGGTACAAGAGGCTAAAGAGCTCAGGAAGTATTTTTACTATTTTGTTTTGCTGCGGCTGTCAAGAGACGGGCCAAGTGCAATGTCCCGCGCTTTCAGGTGTACTACACCGACCAGAATATAGGTTGACCACTTCATTTCCTTGTCGAGTTCTCGAGAACGCAAAAGTGGAAAGGATTCGCAGTTGTGTGTACAAGCCTTCCATTAAGAACCATGACTAGCTCCCTGTCAAGACGTCATAACGTAACTATGAATCAAATGTTCAGTTTAGAGAAGTTCGCAACACAATCTAAACCTAGCCAGTCGCGACCCCTATGGCTGAGAAAATCGAGTACCGTGACCAACTGTCCATCTACACTTTCGCTAATGCTCCCCATTCCTGGCCGAAATTACTGTACTCCCGAAACGAAGCGTGCATCGCAAGTACAACACTGCTTGTTCGATAAGCTTCCCTTAAGCGGATTACACCAAAACAGCCGCGATATTGCTGATGCACTACAACGGCCGGAAATTAACTGCCAGAAAAGACTACCGACGCTGAGGAACAGATGGGATAAAGCCCTTCTCCTCCGGTGTCTTTTACTAGCGCTTAGTTTTGTCTTGGAAGTAGAAGGTACGTCTTCATTGTCTTCATTGACTTATGCGGGGATACAAACATTTACGTTGCGCGTAAAAAGCGGCGACAGTAATGCTTCAGCCATGTCGACCACTAACGAAGAAGAATCGCCGGTCAGTAAGGCGCATCACCAGCGCTTAGGCTTACGCTTCAGCACCGAGTTCAACCTCTCACTCCTTTCATACCATGTCAATAAACAGCTTGACAGATTGATTGATTGATTGATTGATTGATTGATTGATTGATTGATTGATTGATTGATTGCTTGATTGATTGATTGATTGATTGATTGATTGATTGATTGATTGATTGATTGATTGATTGATTGATTGATTGATTGAACTCAGGTGGTCACGGTTTCTCGTCAGTGACAACGCACGTTAGGCTACTGCTACGCGCACGTCAACCACGCTTTATTTTACTCTTTTTTGTTGAAGCGCACACACTCTTCAGTATCGGCTGGGCGGGAAAGAACGTCGTGGACAAGGCTCTATCGTATCGGCGGCTTGCTTGTATTCGGACAAATACGGCACCAGAAAGGAAACGGCTTCCCAGCCAGCGCAGCGCCGCTGCCGAACCAAACCGCATTACAGGTGCAGAGACGGTCGCTACTGCGCTCGTCTAGGCACGCGCACGCAGACGCCGGGCGAAGCCTGCAATCCGGTTATTTCGTTAACGGCCCCGCAGACTTCTGCTTGTCGTACGGTATACGTCGCCGGAGAGCGATGCAAATGGAAGACGCCTGGGAGCAAAGGCAATTCGCACGGGTAGCCGGCAACCGGGAGCTCAGCGTTGACGAATCGCCCCTCTTCTACGGGTTAGGATACGGGAAAGAAACTCCGCAAGGCCGCCTCTCACTTCCAACCGGCCGGTGTACGTATGCCGAGCGCTTTGTGCACACGTAACCGGACGCTCCATGGCGGCTCGGCCGGGCCCCGTAATCTAGTTAGGCGAGCGGTAGCTTCTCGGTGCCCCCGCGTCATTACGACTTTCTTTGCCGCCTCGTATCCGCAGGTTAGTTACCGTACCCACCGCGTCAGTGCGCGTCCGGTAGCGAATTTGCAAGCACACGCTGCTTCTTCCTCGCTTTCTTCATAAGAGTAACAGAGGTACCGGTTGTTGCTACAGTTTCACTCATACGCCCACTTGCGTCCTGAGAATTCACTCCAGTTGCTTTCATTGCTTAGATCATCACACATGAAGAAAGAAAGAAAAAGATAGATAGATAGATAGATAGATAGATAGATAGATAGATAGATAGATAGATAGATAGATAGATAGATAGATAGATAGATAGATAGATAGATAGATAGATAGATAGATAGATAGATAGATAGATAGATAGATAGATAGATAGATAGATAGATAGATAGATAGATAGATAGATTTTTTTAATGCGTACATGAGGTGCTTGCCTAGCCATACCACTAGCATGTTACTCCAGAAGAACGAAAGAAAGGACAGACAGACAGACAGACAGACAGACAGACAGACAGACAGACAGACAGACAGACAGACAGACAGACAGACAGACAGACAGACAGACAGACGGACGGACGGACGGACGGACGGACGGACGGACGGACGGACGGACGGACGGACGGACGGACGGACGGACACACATTTTTTAATGCATGTAGGAGATGTTTGCCTAGCCATACGACTAGCATGTTACTCGAGATAACAGATTAGCAAAACAAGAACAAGGTGAAAGCTGGACAAAAACAAAACAAAAAAAGACAAGTGGACTTGTCTTTTTCAAGGCCTTGAAAAAGACAAGTCCACTTGTCGAAACGTTGGCTCCAGCTTTCACCTTCTTCTCGTTTTGCTAATCGGCTTGAATTTCCATCTCCTGCCTTCCCCGTGTTTTCCCTCCAGATAACAGAGTGACGCACGAAACGACCCACTCAGGCATAGCACACGTGCACATAGATAACGTACGCAAGCACAACGGCTAAGCAACTAGAGCGTCTCAAGTAGTCAAGGTACCCTCGCTAACCGAACCCAGAGACGATTGCTTGCTGGCCGGGATTCGTTTGCCCACCACGATGTGCACTGCGCGCCGGTGATCGCGAAACGAGCCGAACGCGATCCCAAAGCGGAAGCATACCCGCGAAACTAGCATTTAACGGACACCTCTCTGCGGGGTAAGAAATAAGGGCGACGAATCGCGTTCCTTCTTAGCTAAATAAAATTTATTTTTTCTTGATGCTTTACACTGCCCTCTCCCTTCATTGCAAGCGTGTTCAACAGCATAGAAGATCGCTCCGGGAGCATCAAGCCGCACCAACTATGGCTTCAGGCCATTTACGCGTAACTACACGTGGCGTCTTTCCTTTATTTTTGCAGATATGCGCTTCCGGAAGCTTCGAGTAGCAGAGAAGTGGAGTGTGGCAACTTTCGTTTTCAGTGGCCGCAATTACCTTGAATTTGGCAGCCGTGAGGCCACCAAAAAATATGAGCTGAAGTTGGGGCCTTCTAAAGCGAAATACTAGTAACTACTCTAGAGACACATTAATATTGAAAAAATCACTATATAATTTTACATCACAGCCTACAATCCTGTGAGCGAGGCTGTATAAGGTGGATACCAATTAATTTTGACCACCTGCACAGGAAGCACTTAGGCGAGCGTTATTTCTTTTTTTTTATTCCGCCTCCATCACAATTCGGCCATCGCAGCCGGAAATTGAACCCGCGGTTTACAAATCTGACCATATATTCAGGAATAATTAAAGAAAACTACTCATGTCACTCGGCGATGCATAACAAAAGGACTCCAACTGGTGATCTAAATGAATCCAGGCTGTTGTTTTCTCCACCTAAATGCTGATCCGTTATCCACAAACGTGCGCGGGTCTGATCTTCCGGAGTCAGTTCCGGCGTCCTGGGACGCTGAGAGGGTCTGCTAATCCCCAACAGCCGCTCTGCAATTAATCTAGGAGCTTGCTAATCCAGGTTCCCCACGTCCGAGTAGTACATCCGCAAAGCGGAGAGCGTCGTCCTGTAGAACTAATCCCGCGGTGGGAACCACTCTTGCGTGGTCCAGATAACAGCTCGAGCTCGGTCGTTGTTCGACCGCGGTCGTCAAACGAACAGGGGAGCTTTCCGCGTCGGCCGCACTGGCGCTCGATGCAGTGCGTGTCAAGTAAACATTCACGAAGGGCCCTTGCGCCCCACGACGCGCGTACGCGTACCCAGGTGCAAACGGGTTCTGCGACAGTGCGTCCAGATTAGGGAGCGAATCCTCGATGAGGATAGGATGAAAACAGGAGTATTCCGGGAGGGGAATATGTATAGAAGTATTAGAGAGTTCGAACTGGACGTACGCGTATTACCGCGTATTACCATTGGACAGCTTTAGCTCGTTCCCCTCGGCGATCACGTGTCACCGTCCGGAGACGTTAAGGTCAGCAGCCGCGCTGGTGGCGCCATCTTGTGGCTCAGTCTTTAAACAGAAGAGAGAGAGAGAGTTTAGTGCAGTTACCTACTATAACCTCCTCGGCTGCTCCTATGGTGCGCCGCTATTGGCATAATCATAAGCACTCAGTCCCTTTATTATTATTATTATTATTATTATTATTATTATTATTATTATTATTATTATTATTATTTCTTCTTAGAGTTAGCGTTAGGAGTGTCAAAGTGAAAAAAAAAGGTGTATGTTGGTGAAGTTCACGTCGACTACATAATCAATTTAGCATAAAGCGTATGCACGGAATGACCCAAGCCTTCAATTCATCGGCACTTCCACGTGCCATTGCTCTCTGGAATGATCTTCCCAACTTTATCGCATCCATCTGTGACCACCAATCATTCCATAATCAGCTGCGAAACATTTTTCTGAGGAGTGATGTCGTGGTTTGGGCCTCTTCAGTTGGTTTGCAATTCCATCATCGATGCTATTGCGGTATGTCTTGTTATTTTGTGCATCTTACATCAGTGACATTTCTTGTACGAACGCTGTTTTTCTTACGATATGTATTGGCCAGATATGACTAATTCATGTTACTCATGGTATATACGATATTCCTTGCACCTATCTATATTTTTTTGTTATCATTTGCTCTGTACAATTTTTCCCTTTTACTCCTTGTTTTGCATCGTGTGTCGTTATTTGATACTTGTTCCTATACTATTTATGTTGTTTTTTGTTCCCCTTGCTCAATGCCCTTCTGGGCACTGTAAGATATTTTGAATAAATAAATAAATGGATAAGTGTGGGCAGATAGTCACGGGGCAGAAGTACCAACATCAGTTGCACCTCGCTCCTCGAAGAGGCGGGACTTGTGTCGGGTGCGGTCCTGAATAACACTTTGCAATGCGGTAAAGGCGGTTTAAATCATGGATTTGGGACTCAAATATGTGCGGCATAATGCTAACGCATTTCTATGGCATTTACCGCTAAATTGCCATTGATATTCTTTTTATAGTTTCGGTCAACGAGAAAACTCATGTGACACACATACACACAAAAAAAAAAAAAAAACGTTTCAAATGCGTTGTAGTGGAACAAAGCGTCATATAATATGTTGCTACAAGCGTTGCTGCTGACGTTGACTACTGCGGTAACGCGTAATGTAAAAAGGGCACTACGTACTACGTGGGCAAGTTACTCTTTTTTCTATTTAAGGAATACTAGAATACCGGTACGTAGCAGAGAACAGCTGCATTGGTGAAAACATCTTCACATGCTATCTTCAACCAACGCGGACTGGAATCGAATTACACTAGACGATTAGGTCCACGTCACTCACGCGAGACATTTTGTATGCCCGTGAGCAAAATTACTCACCGATAACATATCTCGCCCAAGTGGTAGTGAAAGTAAATGGCCAATCGGTAAGCTGCCGAGCGATAAAAACAAAAATATTCGAGCAGCGGTCACACCTCTGTCGCTATATAGACGACGTATAGTGGGGTAGCTTGCTGTCACTTCCACGCTTTTTGATCACTGAGTAAATTTGCCCACGGGTAACATGGTAACATCGTGCAAGCGAGGCCATTATGGAAATGTTACGATTATGCTTATTGTCGAAAAATTGACACTGAGGTGAAAAACACAGAGAGGCACAAAAGGAACAAACCGAACAGTACGACCCCGGTTTGTGCTTCACCGTCCTTTCTTGCGTCAGTATTTACTTCTAGACAAGTATTTGCGACCCATTTCAGCAATGAAGTACCCGATGACGACACTCACGGTATGTTTAGTATTACGGGCACTAAGATAAATAACTAAGATCTATTCGCATTTTTCTGTCCCATTCATATGCTCGTCGTGACGTACAAAGCAAAATCGGAAGGCTGAGGCACCAATGAAAGTCGTTGATGTTGGTGTCCATTTGTTTCGCTTCCAGTTCGGCAACTATAGTTCAAAAGATGGTGCGCCGTCTAAGGAGTACAGCATGGCAGTGTCTCCGTGTCACTGTTTCAAACATACATCGCGCAGAGAGGAAGCTGTAGAACACATTCCGCACATGTTGGAACAAACCTGCACCAAGAGGGATTTGGCGCTGAACTGACTAGAGCTAGTAAATGATGTGCAGCATATAATGTGGAGGGCCTTCACGGCTTCGGAAGAGTTGTGCCAAAACGATGTAGAAATAAAATGCATTTCATTGCAAATGCCTCTTGAGTATAACAGCTTTTGCCCAATGATCAAACAATTTAAACGCGCAATAGTTGAAAGCATGCAGTTCTTTTTTTTCTAAACGAAAGAAAACAAAAGCCTAATGAATGTAGACAACAATACATTAGATTATAGTGTCCACTCCAGATTGTTAGCGCAGTCCCAAGCAAGAAAATGTCGGAATACAGATAATTTCATGCCGCCATCTTTGCCTTTAGCCCCCTCTGCAAATACAAGGTAAATCGTGTGGTAACCTAACCAGTGATATCGGGAACTAGACGACGCGTTGTAAGATCCATTTCCGATATGATGCGGACTAAACGTCGCTGACGTTCTGTAAATGCCCCCTACAGTAGGCTTACGTTTGTGGTTGCGCCCTAGGAGAGAAAAACGAAACAAGTTCCGGTCACTTACGAGATGATGACGCACTGTGCCTCAGAGTCGATGATCATGTTCCGGTACATGGTGTCCGCAAGAGCGTAGATGTGCGGCGGGTTCTCGTAGGAGGCCTGCGGATAAATGACAAGAATCAGGCGGTGTTCTTGCCTTTAGCTCTTTTTCGTCAAATACAGAAAGCCTTATTCGTCCATATTAGAGCGACGTACAGACCTGAGCACGGAACAGTAGAAAAAGTACGGAAATGAGAATTGAGGCTCGGAAGCGCGATTGTTCATGAAGGCGGTGAAAATCCTTGTTGCTTCACTACTTGGCATCGTTTGTTTGGTTTCTGGCGCTGCTGGCCTAGCCTCACTAAGTGAATATGAGTAAGGGAACGCTAAAGTCTTGTACGAGAACTTAATTATATAACGCTACGCGCTAAAACAATTGTTTTTTGTTCGTTTGTCTGTCTGTCTGTCTGTCTGTCTGTCTGTCTGTCTGTCTGTCTGTCTGTCTGGCTGTCTGTCTGTCTGTCTGTCTGTCTGTCTGTGTCTGTCTGTCTGTCTGTTTGTTTGTTTGTGTTTGTTTGTTTGTTTGTTTGTTTGTTTGTTTGTTTGTTTGTTTGTTTGTTTGTTTGTTTGTTTGTTTGTTTGTTTGTTTGTTTGTTTGTTTGTTTGTTTGTTTGTCAGCTTAAGGCGTAGAAGAGAGTATCATGTAATAGGAAAATGGGTTGCGGCGTGAATGATAGACCTTCGGTCGATCTATGCGATTAACGGCAGTAAAGGATCAGGGGTGGAAAACGACGGGAGAGAGAAAGAAAAAAATTAAATCTCACTCTCAGCGCAATGTACAAAACGCGATTGAGCGTCACTCTATTGTATTTTATTTGTTACCTACATTCAGCACTAGCGCATAAGAGTTGGACGGATTACAATCATGAAAATAATCGGCTCGCACCTAGAGAGTGAATAATATAGTGTGCCTCGAAATTACAAACATGATGAGACATATTTTTTCCTGATTCCACAGAATGTATAAAAACAACTTCAAAATTACAAAGTATTTTGACGAATCAGCAGTACGTGTCACTGGGAAACAACACTGCGACAGAGAGAGAGTGAGAGAGAGAGGGGGGGGGGGAGGCAGGGAGGTTAAGGGAGGTTAACCAGAGGAGAGTTTCCAGTTTGCTACCATGCACTGGGATGGGGGATATAGGGGTTGTAAAGACGACAAAGACCGAGAGGAGAGAAAGAAAAGGAACACCAAGAAGGAAGAAAAAGAAGAAAGAAAAAGGAAACAGGTAACAGAAAAGGCGTTCCAATCACAGGCGTTCACACAGGCCTGTCGATCTCAATAGGCGCAGTAGCGCTTGCACGGTCTTCTGATGCGATGTTAAGTCGCCTCAAGTTTCTGAATTCTTTCTTCCGACAAAGGCTGGTCGTCCAACTGGTTCAGCACGACAGAAAGCGATTGTCTCTGCCCACTATACTGCGGGCATTGGCAAAGAGCATGACGAATCATTTCCACATCGCCGCAATCGGCACATGCTGCGGTGCTGGCTACCCCTATGCGGAAAGCGTAGGCATCGGTAAACGCGACGCCCAACCATAGCCTATACAAAATGGTCGCGTCTCTTCGGGGAAGTCTTGGAGGAAGTCGGAGGCTTAAGGTTAGATCCAGGGTGTAGAAACGGGCATGCATAAAATGTGGTCCATTCCACTATGATGTAGTCCATTGGCGTGAAAGTAGACGGATCATCCTTGCAGAATCTGTCCTAGACAGCGGGATCGATAGGCGGTTGTCTTCTGCATGAGATGAACGAGTAGCTTGATCGGCACGTTCATTGCCGATGATACTACAGTGATTTGGTAGCCACTGAAAAATTATTTCACGTCCTCAGTTAGGTGGAGTATGTCTTCTGTGATATCAAATACCAATTGTTCATGCGGACCGCGCCATCAGGCTGACAATAAACACTGTAGTGTCGTCTTCGAGTCATTAATAAAGTGTAGTGCGACTTGAAGCGCTGCTAGTTCTGCTGCCGTCGACGTTGTCAAGTGAGGTGTTTTCAACTTGGTAGTGGTGGCTTTTGCTGGAATGACGACAGCTGCGGTAAAGCTCTTCGGCAGGACAGGGAGAGGGAGAAAGAGAAATATAAGACAGGAAAGGCAGGGAGGTTAACCAGACGCACGTCCGGTTTGCTACCCTGCACTGGGAGAATGGGTATGAGGACGAAGAGAGATAGAGAGTGTATATGTGGGTGTAATACCGGCACTCCCGATTTTCTAGGTGTAAGGTATAAGCTGTCTAAGAGCCGATGATGACATATCTGCTTTTTCCCGGACGTCAGGTATCGTCAGGTTTATCTTTGGTTGAATGAGGCACCAAGGAGCAGTCGATGGTCTGGCGGCAGGTGTGAAGCAAGATGGTATAGCCTCACGATGTTCGGTGTTATGATTGGGGGTTCAATCCCATCGCTCGTGATCCGTTGTCAAGATTGGAGTCCGGCATGAATTAGAAGGTAGCTGGCCCATGCCGTTGTCCAACTTATCCACGCTGAGGACGTTGATGAAGGGAAGGACTGCTTCTCATCGAGAACGAGGAATATGGGTTTACTTACAGTATTTATATCAGTATAACATGACTACTTGAGAAAGTACATCAGTCTAACATGACTGCTTGAGAGAGAGTGTCCTGAGCAGCAGCACAACAGCGGTTTAAAAACACTCGGTCCTCCCCCGATGCACAGGTGACGGAAACAGCCGTCCAAGCACCGTAGGCGAGTTGACCAGGCACCGTAGGGGAGACGAGGCACCGTAGGAGAGACGACGAGGCACCGTAGGCGAGTTGACGTGGCACTGTAGGGGAGACGACGCACCGTAGGGGAGACGACCCGGCACCGTAGGGGCATTTATTCCCCGAGCTGCAGCGCGCCCGCCGGCCGCCCATTGTCTGGCGTCTTGGTCGGCGCGTGGGAAGGGGTCTCAGTAGACGTTCCCGCGGGCTCAGTAACAATAGTTGGTCCGCAGAGCCCGTTGAGTCACAATGGCGACTTAGTCCAACTCGGCTCCGGCGACGGAGAGTCGAGGACGCACGCATTGTTGTTCACACACAGTCGACTTAGTCACGCCGTGGTTGGAGGTTTGCGGCGACGCTCCAGGAAAGTTGCCGCCACCGTCGCAACTGGCCGGCAAAACTTGAACTGCAGCTGGCCGTTCTTAACGGCGGATACCGTTCCGCAGAACGAGGCGGAACGTTCTGCGGAGATAGAGAGGCCACATGGTGGCAAGGAGTGCGGGCAAGGTACCTTACGTGCACTCTTAGTCCTCCAACTGTGATGTGGGTCTTGATGGCGATTGGAATAGTTGCCGCCGTTGACGCACATCCAGGAAGACCTAGACAAATTCTGAGCACCTCAGCCTGAACGCTTTCAATAGTACGTAGGCTTGTTTTACTTGCATTAGTCAATACCGGCAAGCTATACAGCAAAAAGCCAAGAAAAAGTACCCTAGTAATTGTAGCCTAGCGCTTGTGGACATTCCCCAGGTCTTTCCAGCGGAGAACTTGAGAAGGTGACAGAGGCCTGTCAACCGCACCTTCATGTCCTATACATGGGGCTCCGTGAGATATCTCTTACAATTATGACACCCAAGAATTTGTAAGACCGTATAATAGGTATCATCTGTCCATTGATTAATACACTGCAGTGCGTCATGGTATTACGCGTAAATGCCACAACTGCACATTTATCTGATGAAATCTCCAGGCCTTGACTGCGGAGGCAGAGTGTAGCTAGAGTGGCAGCTCTTTGGAGCCTTGCGCGCAGCTGTAAGCGTGTCACTCCGGACGCCCAAACGCATATGTCGCCCGCGTACATTGATAATTTAACTGTGTTTCGAAGGTGATCAAGGAGACCAATCAGCGTGAGGTTAGACAACGTAGGGCGCAGTAAGCCGTCCTGGGAGACGCCGCAGTAGTTGTAATGTGTGGCCGCCATCCGGGCTCACAAAGAATGACCGCATAGAGAGATAGCTATATATCCATCTAAACGTCGGACCAGCGAGGCCTACCTCTTCGAGAGCGGCGAGGATGGCTTCATGTGTAACGTTGTCGTACGGCCATTTGACGTCGAGGAGCAAAGTAGCGCAGATACGTTTACATCTTTTTTGTTGCTGAACGTAGGTAACCAGACCGACAACGTTATCAATCGATGAGCGGCCACGTTGGAAGCCTGCCGCGGTGTCTGGGTAGACATTGTGGTATTCGAAGTACCACTCCAGGCATCCGAGGATCATCCTCTCTATCACTTTGCCCACGCAGCTCACCAATGCAATCGGACGATACAATGAAAGCTCCAACGGAGACTTGCCAGGCTTCAGTAGCGGAACTTAGGGACTAGTCTTCCAGCTTGGGGGAAGTGTGCCAGTTAGCCAGGATTCATTATACATTTCAAGCAAAACACTCCTCGTCCGCTTCCCCAGATAACACAGAGCTCTGTAAGAAATTGCTTCAGGTCCCCGTGAAGACGTACGTCTGCACAAAGCTAGCGCCGCCTTGAGTTCATGGATGGAAAATGGTAGATCCATGCGGGGGTCACGTAGTGGCGGGAAGCTGATGGATCGTGGTATGCTCTTGGAAGCTGTGAGTTGCCCGGATAATCTCGCACAGAAGTTTTCTGCGACATCAATATCTCGTCGCTGTTGGAAGAGGCCAGAGCCTTGAATGGAGACCGCTGTACGGGTGGTGTCCTAAGCCCTCGCACCGTCCTCCATAAATGCGATGGTGGCTTACGAGAGTCTAGCGATTTACAGAAACTAGTCCAGAGTTGTGACTCCAGTTTACGTAACCAGCGCTGGATCTTTCGTAAGCGTCTAGCAGTCCGTAAATCGTCAGTTGACTTCGTTCGTCGGTACCTACGCTTGGCACGTCGCCGGATTTGTAGAAGTCACTGTAATTCTATATCAAATTCAGTTAATTTCGAAGAGCACATTAGAGTACGCATATTGTATTTCACTGTGCTCTTGATTGTTTCTTCCAAATTATGTGGTAAAGTATACTGACAGAGGTCTTCCATAACAGACTGGAATGTGGGCCAGTCCACTATATATGGATTGTATCATTTGAGTTGAAAGAGGAAAGTCCTCTGATCTTGACATACGTGGGAATATAGTCCCTCCCATGCGTTTCGATGTCCCTAAACCACCCAGTACGCCTGACGAGACTTTGTGAGTCGAAGGCCGAGTCAAGACAGCTGTTGTATGTGGAGCCGCGAATAAATGTAGTACTGCCGTCATTTAAAACCCAGTGATCGCTGTCGGAGGCGAAAGACGACAAGTCTCTGCCTCTCGCGTTGATTTTCGTACTTCCCCAGAGTGTATAATGAGCGTTGAAGTGCCCGATGATAATCCATCAAGCAGGAGATATTCACAGGATATCTCCTAATCTTTTGTAATCAAATCAACTTGATGGCGATGGGTAGGCACTCACAACAGTAACGGTAAGTCTTTTCTTCTTTACTGTTAAACACACGTGTTGGTTATCATCATGAGGCGGTACAGGCTGGAGAATGTAAGTGAGATCACGGCGAATAAACACCATAACCTTGCTGCTTTCACCAATAGTTGGCGACATAATTTATTCATAGCCGGATAGCCTGACTGAGTTCGATAGGTTCGGCTCGAAGACATGATAATGGGAAACTTGGCGTACGCGAATCGTCGGAAATCGGCGATGTGTGATCGGAGTCCCCGGGCATTCCTCTGGAAAATTACTGCTTTTCGGACCTCCTCCCGAAAAGATAGTTGCTAGAGAGCCATGGTTTACTCAAGGGCTGCCAGCCCCGGACTTCGTGTGTCCATTATTTGCAGTGTACTTCTGGCTGACGTCGTGTGCATGTTGTTCAGCAACACGCGAATGACATTCATTAAGGATCGCAGCAGCGATACCTCTTGCTGATCTGCATGCCGTACCCCATCTGATGTAGCAGCTTGCTGTATTAGATGCGGCACCTGCTGTTGCTCTTCTATAGGTCATCTACTTGGAAGCGATGGCCATTCATTTGAAGAGAGACGTTTTTCTGCCGTCCAGCGTCGGCGTTTGCTGCGCTGGGAACTGCAGGTGACGTCTTTATTTGAACAGGTAACGCATTTTTCGAACCGGTCGCACTCCTACCTAAGGATCGTTTACGGTGACGTCGTTTACGTCGCACTGTTTCAGCGGCCTTGTTGCGGATTGAATTGTCCCTAACCATTTGTTTGAGCACAGTAAATTCTTTCCTAATCCTAGGGCAGTCTTTGGAGGAAGCACTGTGAGCGCCTTTGCAGATGGAGCACTTCGAAACACTTCGTGCGAAATCGCGGAACTTGTCCATCACTTAAGAGAAAAAGGCCATGATATCTCTTTTCAGTGGATACCAGGTCATTGCGGTATCATTGGAAATGATGACGCCGATAAGGCAGCTCAAACGTCAAACCAAGAAGACCGCTGCGTCCCCATTCCTCTCTCAAGGACCGACGCCGCGAGACAACTTGGCATTCTAGCACGCACGATCTCCTTAGCAGAGTGGAATACCGTACATACAAGGCGCACAAGACTGCACAGACTAAACTCGTCACTTCAACTCAGACCTCCAGCCGGTCTGCACCGGCGTGAAGCGTCTCTTCTGTGTCGGTTATGGCTTGGAGTGGCCTTCACGAATGCCTACTCAGCACTAATTGGAATGGCTGATAGTCCTGCATGTGATGTTTGCGGATGCGAGGAGAACATTGACCGCTTATTGTGCCATTATCCTCAATTTCAAGCACAACGACAGTATTTGTCCAACACATTGAGGAAACTAGATGATCGTCCTCTGAGTGAACAGACAATATTAGAGCACCGTCCCGACCGATTATCGGCTCAGAAGGCAGTGAAGGCACTTTTGTGTTTTCTCAGAACTTCTGGTTTGCTCGAGCGACTTTAACTGAAGTGCTGTCCGTACACGTACCTACACCTTCTCTCTCCCTTCTTTCTCTTCCCCTTCTCACATCCCCCAGTGTAGGGTAACCAACCAGACTATTGACTGGTTAACATCCCTGCCTTCCTGTATTCTTCTTCTCTCTCTCTCTCTCTCTCTCGAAACAGTCGCGCTACAGTTTTGTTCTGAGTGGGGCTCGGCGCATCGGGGACACATGGCAGAATTTGTGAAAACGCCCTCGGCGGTTATAACCTTGCAGCGGTTTCGGAATTAACGCTCGAACTGGGTGGCGGAAGTGGCCAACCTTCACGTAGGGGGAAGGCTGTCACCCTTGACGGTTAATTTCACATAACGTGTCTTACCAAGACGGCCGGCGTGCACAATAACATTGTTCTCACTCGCTGATTTTATGAGCACTGAAAGGTCCGCATCGGGGATCTCAATGTCAGTGCCATAAAGGACTCCTGCACTGGTGGCACCATCGGCTGGGACAATGGATCGAACCCTTATGTTGCCCAGCTGCGTTACACGCTGCAGAGGGCTCAGCGCAGTCGAGGTCATCACGTCGATGGCCGAGATGTTCTTTTCCGTTCGTTTACCCTCACGTCCGTGATCTCGTTTGGAACAATGTTCTCAAGAAACAAGGACAGTGCTTCCCTGTTAAGGACGCGCAGATTGTCAGTCGAGTTCTGTGGCACAAACAGGATGTATGAGGCCATCGCTGAGGCGCATGTTTTACCGTGAGCGAACTTGACTCCGAAGATGCATTGACGATCCTTCGCTTGGCTTTGCGGTGCAAGACAGGTTCAAAAGCGTCTTGTGATGACTCGTCAGCTGATGCAGAGTACAGTTCAATGTCCTCGCTGTCGCTAGATGCATTTCGTCGCTGCCTCGATGCGATTCGTGCTGATGAACCGGAGCCGGACGGGTCCTCGGCACGTTGCACGTCCATCACCGCGAGATGTGGGGCGGCAGACCCCACAACAGCAGTGAAAAATTCAGAAAAGCAGAGATACGGGCCGGTTTTGTTGCACAGAAGAAGCACGTCGCCGTCACTACGACAGTGAATTACCTAGTACGACATAAGGCTCAAGAAGACGATGGGGCATAACATAACAACAGCTCACACAGGGTTACAACGTACGTAACACAATCACGTGCACAGCAACACAGCATTGTAGGGCGCGGCACAGAGTAGAAAGAACGCGGCAATACAGCAAGCAACCAAAACAAAGCTGAAAAAATGCCGCCGTCTCCTGATGAAACCAATATTGAGAAGTACTTATGTGTCAATAAGAAAAAAAGGAGTAAGGGTACTGAGGCCAGAGACGGTAACAGTCGAGTACACGAGGCTAAATAGACGCAATCTCATAAAAACGAACGCATGCAGCGTATGAAAATCACCACATATATGAGGCGAACGTAATAACTACACAATAGCTTCAGCAAATTCGTCTCTGCTCTGATCCTATCACAGTCGATTCAAAGAAATTCGTAATACACGTTCTCTTCCGCGATCCTCACAAGGCCGCCGCGTGTACGGTGCAAACAACATGCATATTGCCTGTTACGAAATTCGCAGATGCCCAAAGCCGGAAGGGGGAACCGGTGCGGAAAGGAGGGCACTATACAAGGGGGGAACGGTTCCCGTCCTGGAAACATTACTTCGCCATGATTCATTCGGGACAAACGCACCATAGATTCAATTTCGGCCCGTCTCGGTCCGGCAGACAGCTCGATTCGCGGCAGGTCAATAGTTTATTCTGCACCGAGGCGTCGAACAATGTCAGCAGAAGCGATGACTCGCCTCGCTACACGCGGGCATAGAACAACGGCGTGTGGAGCGAAACAGGAAACCAATCGTTTTCCTTTCTTTTATTTTCCAAACGCGAGCATAAACATTAAAACGTCATTGTTACTCTCTCTCAGGGGTCCCTAACTGCAAAATTTCCTGTTCTTTTTTCTAGAGAAAGAGAGAGAAAAGAAGGAAATGAGAAAGGCAGGGAGGTTAACCAGAACAGAAAATTCGCTTTGCTACCCTACAAGCGGAAAGGGTGAAGCGGAAAGATAAGAATATAGATAGATAGATAGATAGATAGATAGATAGATAGATAGATAGATAGATAGATAGATAGATAGATAGATAGATAGATAGATAGATAGATAGATAGATAGATAGATAGATAGATAGATAGATAGATAGATAGATAGATAGATAGATAGATAGATAGATAGATAGATAGATAGATAGATAGATAGATAGATAGATAGATAGATAGATAGATAGATAGATAGATAGATACGAACATCGTTGGTCACAATCGCCGAACGCTATGATGCGAATGATGACGTTCATTGCGCAGGCTACAGCCATTTTCGCAGGTCCTGTTGTCCTAAATACTTGCAGCAATGAATGCACCGATCCCTACAGCGATGGCTTGGCAGGTCGACATTCCATCATAGCTTGCTCTTACAATAGTTTGCAACCAGAGCGAGCTACCGCAGTTGCGAGTGATTGTCTCTGTGCACTGTATCGAGGACAGTCGAGTGTTGAGAACCCCCTGCTCACGGCATCTCTATGCTTTTTCACACCGCGCGATCGAACGAAGTCAAAGAAGAGAGGTTCGCCATCGGCCGTTTTCTCCGGTGCCATAGAGAGTTTTGCTGTTCGGCAAGTAGTGGAGGGTTCGCTTTTCGGTCACGGAAGCCGCATTATACGATGGGGGCGACACACAAAAACGCCCTGGTACTTTGGTTTAGGTGCGCTTTGGGGAACCCACGATGGTTCAAAATATAGATGTGATACCTTCCACTATACGACGTCTTCTGTAGCTCAGCTGCGCGACACATCAAACCACCCATAAGTACCTCAAGCGATCAGGAGTGATTGAAAAAGTGGTGTGACTGGATCCAACGTTTCGACGAGGCGACACGTCTTCGTCAAGGCAGAAAATGCTGCGTCAGGGTGCAACAATGCAGCGGCTGCCTTGACGAAGGCGAGTTTCTTTTGTCAAAACGTTGATTACAACGACACGTGCTGCGTTTAATCACTGCTAATAACTCCAAATTTCCATCCTCAAGTACAGCTCTGCTTCGTTTGGATAAATCACTCGAGTAGAGTTCGTGCAAGGCGTTATTTGCGAGTCACTGCCACTCGAATGAAAGAAACGATTACGAAGAATACAGCGTTATGCAAGTCTAATCGTGTGCAACAAGCGTCACAGCGAAGCTCATGGTCCCGCCCCCGTTTAAGTTTGCGACCGTTGAGAAGCGAGTCGGTCGCGTCGCGTAATGAGGAACAATGCAGACGTTTCCTCATAGTCGCCGCGGCGCTTCCAACTGCGCCTTCTTTGTAGCACGCGGTCGAACGCGCTGCCTAACGAGTAGCCGTCTCGATCCGGAATGGGTGAAGGTCGACGCCAATCAAGCATGACCTGTGACCCGTGACACTGACTAGGCTGCTTCTTCACTCCACGAGGTCTCCTTTGTATTCGTCTACTTCGGTCCGGCTAATTTATTGCCTTTGCGCGCGGGTGTACTTTCCATTCGCTTCTTTCTTCTTTTTTTTTTCACTACGTGAAACAGAGATAGATTGAGGCAGAGACAGAGTAAGGCCCTGTAATAAAATCTGCGGAGGTTTGCCTCGCGGCACGTCTAGTACGGTAATGCAGATGTATGCGATGATTCCTGAAATAAAATACAAAATTAGGGCACACTCAAAGCATTGGGTGTGCCTTAGATACATTATCTATCTATCTATCTATCTATCTATCTATCTATCTATCTATCTATCTATCTATCTATCTATCTATCTATCTATCTATCTATCTATCTATCTATCTATCTATCTATCTATCTATCTATCTATCTATCTATCTATCTATCTATCTATCTATCTATCTATCTATCTATCTATCTATCTATCTATCTATCTATCTATCTATCTATCTATCTATCTATCTATCTATCTATCTATCTATCTATCTATCTATCTATCGTTTTGTCCCTGTCTAATAATCGCATCTCGTTGAGGCTGTTGCGTCGCGGAAGTGTTAATAGCGCCTTTGTAACGCTGGAAACAAAGATGGCGCAGGAACAGATGAAGTGATCTACGCCTACTGTTATGATCGACCTGTCAACTGTGAGAGACATTCAAGCGTACGTTCCCATGACAAAATGCCTCGTCCTAGAAAAAGCTGTTACGGTAAGACTGGACATCGATCTGTCAAGCGTGAGCAGCGTTCAAGCGGGCGTCCCCATATCGACATAATTGCCCTCTTTTCCGAAACGGCGTCACCTCTTTCATTCCCCGAGCTGACACAAAGGGATGGACGAAGGGAAGAAAATCCGAAGGTCACGAGTTCGACGACCGACCCTGACGAAAGCACTAATGCTTCCACAGGCTCCCCAAGAAGACGTCGGCGGCCAGAAGACCACGAGGGGTTATTTAAGGCCGTCCAGGCCCCCGTGCTAATCATAACCGCTCGAGACTCAGATGAGAGTCACAAGCATGTGCCAATGAAGCGAATACATTCTTTTCCACTTTTTTTTTTCATCATCACGATGCCCGGCTTCGTTGTCGTCGTTTCCTGATTCTTGCAGTGTAGGCCCTCCTCACCCGGTCGAGATCGAGACCTATATAGTGTACGCAGGTAGAAATTAATTAATTAATACTTCATCGATCGATTGATTGATTGATTGATTGATTGATTGATTGATTGATTGATTGATTGATTGATTGATTGATTGATTGATTGATTGATTGAACTAGGCCACGCCGAGTTGTCAGTCGCCGCGCGTGGCTGATCACTCGGCGCGGCCTAGGCCAATCGCGTGAGGGGAAACTGAACGCAAACTGAACGTGCGTTCCGAACAACGATCAAGCCGAGGTGAACGGACGTGTCGTGAGCGCGCTCCGTAACCACCGAGACTACGCGACCTTCACCGACCGCCCTTGCCCGGGCCGCTATCGTCGGGAGTCATATGGGAAGCGGCCTTCTCGCCGTTTCCCACCGACCACCTTTTTGAAGCGGACTCTGCCTACGCGGGAGCTGCGTTCCTCGCAACGCCTGCTGTCGACGCCGCCCGATTTCGCCGCCTACGTCGATACAGCTCACACGCCGACATGGAATACCAAGTCGCAGGCACCTCCATCAGCCCTGCCGAGCTTGAAGCTGACTCACGCTGGGTCCGTGCCGTGAAAGCACGCCGTGCAGCCGCGGCCCACCAGCCCGTCGTCTCGCCACCGCCTGCCTCGCCACCATCCAAGACTGCCTGCACTGCCACTCTCCGTCGTCACGCTCCCCTACCTCGCCTCCCAGCGGAGGACTTCAAGATCGTCTACAGACCGGGAGGAGGGCTTGACCTCCGCACAACCACTAACGGAGCCCTGCTCCAAATCCTTTGCACTCGTGCGACCATCGACTACGCCAGCGCACGCACCGCCGACCGTGTACGGATAAATCCGTACAACAATTCCCTTACTGTCAGCACCCCATCTGAGCCGCGCGCTCGCCTCTACCTCCGAGTCTCGGAACTCCACCTGGGTACCATATCTTACCCCCTGCGTGCCTACATGGCCGCACCCGACAACGCCCTCCGCGGTATCATACACAACGCAGTGGACTCCCAAACCCAGGACGAGATCGTCCAAGACCTCCAGTCAATGAACGTGAACACCCCCTACGCCATCGCTGACGCACGCCAGCTGGGGCGCTCCCAATCCATCCTCATCACCTTCGTCGGCACTTCTACTCTTCCCTCCACCATCGTCTTCAACTGCGGGGTCTACCGCTGCCACCCGTTCCGCCCGAGAGCCGAGGCCTGCACGAACTGCTGGGCTCCTGGCCACCGAGCGGATGTCTGTACCAAGCCCAAGTCCGCCCTCTGTCACCGCTGCGGCCAGGCCCACAAGCCAGTCGAGCCCCCGGCCTGCGTCCCCTGCTGCATCCTGTGCAAGGGAGCCCACGTCACGGGCTCGCGCTCGTGCGGGCTCCGGTTCGAGCGGAACGGCCCGTCATCGCCCCCGGGCACCTCCAAGCACCAGCCTCCCCCACCAGCGCCACCCACCGTGCCCATCCTCAAGACCCCCCGGCCTTCCCGTCCCCGCCACCACTCTGTCTCCCGTGGTGCCCAGTCTGCCAGCCGCCACCGCTCAGTCTCCTTCCCGCCTCTGCCTAGGTCCGAGGCGTCCACCGCCCCCGCCACCACCACCACATCACCGGTAAGCTGGAAACCGCAGCCTCCCACGTCGGACCCCCAAACCGCGGCCCTCGAGGCCACTATCGCTGCCCAGCAACTCCAAATTCAGGAGCTGTCGCGCCAGCTGCAGGCCGCGCTAGTGCGTCTGTCCTCCCCCGCTCCCCCTCCTACTTCCCCAGCTCCCGCACCTCCACAGCCGCCGTCGCTAGCTGTGGAGCCGATGAATACGGCCTCGGCTGCATCATCGCGCGCCTCCTCTCCAAACCGCAGTCCCCCGCTCAAACGCCGATCACCTTCCTCCGACCCCGTCGCGCCCGAGCGTGACGTGATTCGCCAAACAACCTCCTTCTTGGAGGCGTTTGAGAAGCGCGTCATGGCCCGCTTTGCGCGACTTGAGGAGCGCGTCGCCAGTATCGACACCCGTGTGGCGGCCATCGAATCCCACCTTACCGCCCTAGACACCAGGGTCGCGGCCTTAGAGACCCGCCAAAGCGCCACTGAGGCCACCGTCGCACACCTGTCGCTCCCTGCCCCACTCACCCCGGCACCTACCCCAACTCTGTCGGGGGACTCCGCCATCCATCATGGCCAGACACCCCACGCGCCTTAATTTCTGGCAGTGGAACTGTCGGGGGTTCCGCAGCAAGCGGAACACCCTGCAGCTCCACCTCCAGAACATCCCTCCCGACACTCTCCCCTCCGTCCTAGCACTCCAGGAACCCCTAACTCCCGTGAAACTGCGCGACTACACCTCCTTCCATCCTTCTTCTGAAGCCCACCCAAACGTTGCCACACTGGTGCAGCGAAACCTTGCTGCCGTGCAGCACCAGTTGGACGTTTCGGACTGTGCCCATCTCCTCCTTGAAATCCTTCCTCGCCGTCGCACTGAGACAAGCCTCTTTGTTCTCAATGTGTACAGTCCTCCCAAAGCCCCTTCAGCTCCTCTCCTCCTCGTCCTCCGCCGAGCGCTCTCCTGCGCTGGCCGCAATGCCCTGGTCGTTCTTGGCGACTTCAATGCCCCACATACCAGCTGGGGCTACCTCCAGAACACTCGCAAAGGCCGCTCACTCTGGACTTTCATCCACAACGAGTGCCTTTCGGTCCTTAATGACTTCGCTTGCCCCACCAGGATCGGATCTAGTGTTCAACGAGACACCAATCCGGACCTTACCCTCGTCAAAAATGTCGCCAATCCGACCTGGACTAATACAGGGGTCTTCCTCGGTAGCGATCACTACGTGCTCTGTACAACTTTCCCACTCCCCTCCCTTGCTCGCGCCTCTACTCGTCTCACCCAGATAGTCGACTGGGACCGCTTTCGCTCCACTCGTCTCTCTACTTCCTCCTCTGCTCCTATCACCGATCTCTCTGCCTGGACCGAGACCCTTTTGGCGGACGTCCACACTGCCACATCCACACTCCCTACAGCACCACACTCCACTACGGCAGACAGCCGTCTGCTGCACCTTTGGGAGGCCTATCACGCTGTCCACCGCCGGTGGCAGGCTCAGAAATACAATCGCCGCCTGCGCCTCCGTTTGGCCCGACTCGCGTTGGACATGGAGGAGCACTGCGCCTCTCTCGTTAGACAACAGTGGGGCCAGACCTGCGACCGCATGGCAGGCAACCTGGGCCTCCGCGACACGTGGTCGCTTCTCAGGGTGCTGCTAGACCCTGCACACACTAAAGCTTCCCAGCGCAAGGATATCTCCCGTCTCCTTCATTCCTCCCCACTCACCGATACTGACTTCCTGGCGGCCCTCCGGGACCACTACCTCTGCACCGACCTACCTACTCCGCTTCCCACCTACTCCGGCTCCCCAAACCCTGACCTTGAGGCAGACATCTCCGTGGGCGAGGTTCGTGCGGCGCTACTCACACTCCGCACCACCTCGGCCCCGGGGGCGGACCGCATCACTAACAAGGTACTCCGCAACCTAGACACCCCCTCCCTCGAAGCCCTTACTGATCTCCTCAATACACATTGGCAGGCTGGCACTCTTCCATCCTCCTGGACCCATGCACGTGTCTCATTCATCCCCAAACCCGGCAAACCTATTGCCCTCGAACACCTCCGCCCCATCTCTCTCACCTCCTGTCTCGGCAAGCTGTTCGAGCATGTCATCCTGGCCCGCCTCCAGACCTATCTGAATGATCATGACTTTTATCCGGACTCCATGTTCGGTTTTCGTCCCCAGCTGTCCACCCAGGATGTCATGCTCCAACTTTCCGAGGATGTCCTACACCCCTCCCACCACAAACGCACTCGAGCTATCCTGGCGCTGGACCTTACTAAAGCATTCGACAATGTACACCACACCGCCATCCTGGACGCTCTCTCCTCCCTCCATGTCGGACCCCGTGTCCATGCTTACGTCACTGCGTTCCTCGCCCACCGCACAGCCGAAATCTCATACGGCCCACTTTCTTCTCCTTCCTTCCCCCTTGGCAACAAGGGTACCCCCCAAGGCTCTGTCTTGTCCCCTCTTCTATTCAACATCACCCTCTTCCCGCTGGCACGTGCTTTACGAGCTATCCCAGCTCTGTCTCATGCTTTCTACGCCGATGACATCACCCTCTGGGTGACCACCGGCAATCTTGGCGACATGGAGACCGCTCTACAGGCAGGTGTGGACGCGGTAGCAGCTCACGCCCGGGCCATCGGGTTGAGCTGCTCCCCGACCAAATCGGAGCTTTTGCTCCTTCGGCCTGGGAGGATGGCCCCCCTGTCGCCTTCTCCACTCACCGTCTACCTTGACGGCACACCCATTCCTCTCGTCTCTACCCTCCGCATCCTCGGACTCTTTCTTCAGTCCAATGGCAAGCACACCACCCTCATCACTCGACTCACAAACACTGTACACCACACTGTCCGCCTCATACGCCGCATTGCAAACCGCCACCACGGCATGCGCGAACACGACCTCCGCCGCCTGGTCCAGGCCTTTGTACTCAGCCGCTTCATTTATTCTCTTCCGTATCTCTACCTTTCTCGTACCGAGGAAGACAAAGTCAACAGCCTCATTCGCCACGCATATAAGTCAGCCCTGTCCCTTCCCACATCTACGTCGACGGCTCGGTTACTGTCGATGGGCGTCCACAACTCCCTGACGGAGCTGACGGAGGCCCATCGCACGGCCCAGCTCCTCCGTCTCTCCCGCACCCGCCCGGGTCGCGCACTTCTCTCCACCCTTAATCTCTCCCCTCTTATTCCTCTTCCCACATCACTGCCCATCCCTTCCCATGTCTTCCCCCTCCTAACCGTTAATCCCCTCCCTAAAAATATGCATCCCGAACACCACCCCTCCCGTAGAGCAGCGCGAGCCTCCGCGCTCTGGCGTCAGTACGAACGGCAGGCCGCCGTGGCTTACGTAGATGCTGCCCCGTACCGCCGCTACCCAGCACATGCCCTTGCCGTCACTGACAATTCTCTCCGACCCACTCTTACTGCCTCAGTCTACACTTCTACCTCTGTCGAGGCCGAGGAGGCAGCTATTGCCCTTGCCATCACGCAAACCTCCGCGAAGTACATCTTCAGCGACTCCAAACCTGCGGTCCACAACTACGCGGTTGGACGGGTGGCACACCCGGCCATCGGAATCTTGCGTTCCGATACCGTTCCCTCTCGCCCCATCCAAATCATCTGGGTGCCCGCTCACGCGGCCCATCCTGGTAACGAGGCGGCCAATTCCATCGCTCGAGATTCGACTGACCGAGCAAGCCCGTCCCCGCCGGGAATGGATGCGCGCGACGCGCTCCTCACGTACCGCGATATCACGCAGCACTATCGCCTCTCTCGTCTCACCTTCCCCCCTCCACACCAATCCCTTTCCCAGCCCCACCAACACTTATGGCGCCACCTTCAGGCCCATACCTATCTTACTCCCGCACGTCTTGCCCTCTTCCACCCCGGGACGCACTCGCCGGCTTGCCGCTTATGTGACGGCTCCCGCGCCGATTACGTTCACGTCCTATTCTCCTGTCCGGCACACTTGCCCCCTGCCTCTTGGCGCCTAAGCAATCTGCAGCAGTGGGAGGCTGCTTTGTCCAGCACCGAGCCGGATATCCAACTCCGGCTGGTGAACTGGGCGGAGGACGTCGCGACTAGGCATGGCCTGGACGCCACAACCGGCAGCCTGAAGGCCGCCCACAACGCTGCTTTTTAATTTTTTAATTTGTTTTTACTTTTGGCCTTCTCATCAATAAAAGTTTTTCACCACCACCACCACCATAAAGCGACGATCAATTATTATCAATAAGTACCACAGACCGCTTGTGCACTGAAATAGCTGGTGCGATATATATATATATATATATATATATATATATATATATATATATATATATATATATATATATATATATATGTGTGTGTGTGTGTGTGTGTGTGTGTGTGTGTGTGTGTGTGTGTGTGTGTGTGTGTGTGTGTGTGGGTGTGTGTGTGTGTGTGTGTGTGTGTGTGTGTGTGTGTGTGTGTGTGTGTGTGTGTGTGTGTGTGTGTGTGTGTGTGTGTGTGTGTGTGGCGCTGGCGAACACTCCTTGGGTTACTTCTAGCGGTAAAACGTAAGTACCCCAGAAGTGGATGGGAAAACGGCGCCGCGGTAGTTCACAACTGGTAGGCGCATCGTACGCGAATGCGAAGACGTTGGTTCATATCCAACTTGCGGCCAGTTGTTTTTTCAGCCACTTTCATTTCCATTGGTTTATCGTTTGTTTAATTCTATTAGTAAGTAGAAGTAATTTCCCCTATGTTGTCCCTGGTGTCTTTGTTTGCTGGCTTCTGATGATCAGATTAATAAATATGGGGAGCCTCTGTTCCCTTTCTTCACGTATACATACACCGCTGCTGTGAACAACGTGTTATGAGCAATACGTAGAAATTGATATGAATGAAATTGAAATGAATGATAAAAAGGAGTGCTAACTAGAACCTACATTACAATGTTACTTGAATAAATCAATATGAGACAAACACACGAAATGAAGTTAAAATAAAAAAGAAAATTGGAACACCCGTCGGCGCTTCTCGACCTTGGCAATCTCTGGGCCCCACGCATTTTACTTTGCCCTCATGACAGGAGGAATTCCCTTGCGTCCTTAGAGAAATGCAACGTCAGCGCTTGCACAAGCTCGGTTCATTCAAGTATTCCGTGGAGAAGGTGATCAGTTCTTTCTCCTGCCTCCTTTTCCCACACGTGTTTCTCGCTTTTCTTTTTCTGTTTGTCTTCCTCGGCTTTTGTGTTTTTTTCCTGCTGTCATCCATTCTTATTCAGGAGGCTCCGTACTGGCTCGAGCTACTCTCCGAGTTTTTCTCTTTCTTTCCTGGCCTCGTGCCCCAATTCCCTAATGGGGAGCCGCGGTTTAAAAAAAAGGGGCAGCATTTATATTCCTTCCTGCCACGCTATACTGTATTCTTTCCACAACTTCCTTTGCAGTGCCGCCATCGATTTCATTGCTGGAATTGGACTGAGGTTAAGCGAAAACGTGAAGTGCCGAACAAAGCGAAATGATTGAATAATATAAGGAGAGAGAGGTATAGGCCGAAAGAAGCTAGGAATGCAATAATAATGAGCCCAAGGCAAAACAAACAACGCAGCCAGTTAAACACGTGTTTACGAAGCCTGTAATTCAGTTCCTAAAAAAACATACATGCAAATGAAATCCAGAGAGAAAAAAAGACATTTCGAAAGGAATTCCGGCCATTGTAAGAACCACGGCAACCAAATCTCTTCTAAAAGTTCAGTAAAATGGAAGAGTTAGATTGAAGGCAATTCGAAAGAGGGCGGTTAAAAACACCGGAAATAAGAAGCGAGCAATGTACTTCACTTGTTTATAACAACTTAGAAAACCGAATTTCAAGCTGGAACAATTGTATTGCAGCGCAGCTAAACCAGCATGCGAAAAAAAAAAGCAAGAAGGAAATATATATAGCATCGAAACAACGTGATACTAAGAATGCTACGCTATGCGCGCGAGAACTCTAAATACTTCCACTTATTAGAAGTGTATGCAATGTAAGCGTGTTTCTTTACCAGAAAGGAACACGGAAAGACGACAGAAAACAGCAGATCTGGAAAGCTTCCGTTTCGTATTTTTTTGCGTTCGCTTGCGTTACCTTACGTTTCATTTGTTTGCATTAAAGTTATTCAGGCTTGAAGGAACTGTCGAAAACGGGACACACTTCCAGTATTGTGCTTGATAATATTTTATCAAGCACAATATTTTATCTTACGGCGGCTTTAAAGGCCCGCATTAGAAACGCAGCAATGGCAGCAGAGTCTTAGCGAAAACCCAGGAAATCTTTGTTCAGCACAGAAAGGCAAAAGGGATCATTTAATAATGCGTCACTGAAAAAATCTGCTCTACGGATCTTTTCCTTGCCTCCTTGCTTTCCTTTCTTTCTTAAATTTAGTAACAGCGGCAGTGCACCTACCCATAAGTTTATTTACTTCGATATAATTTTTCTAATAATTTTTCGATTTCACGTTTAACTGCGTCAAACGTGTCAGTTTATTGTTGATCTCTCAGGTCTATGCCGGCGCAGCTAACTTTGGCTGCAAATGTACCGATTCAAGCTGTCCCATTGTAAATATACATTAATGCTTCGTTGCGCAGGGCCATGCCCTGCGCAACGCCTTTCTCACTCGCAAAATTGCTGGGCCCATGGCCATCAAAAATAGCACAGCGAAAAGCATTGAACGCAAGTGAACATTTTTATGAAGACGCAGGCATCCTCAACAAATACTAGTATTGCATTGAATAATCACACGATGTCACTAAAACATTCTTCTATTATTTGTAACTATTATTGCTTTTATATTACGTGTTATACATTTTTTTCTTGTTGTGCTTGAATTATTTTAACACTGTAATTCCTCCTCTGTTAATATGCTCATCGAAGTCTACATCACGGCCGTTTGTGTGTGTTTGTGACTTTGTTTACGAACTCATTGTGGTGCAACTTGCATTTGACTTTTACACTGTTATGTTCACAGACGTACAGGACTGCGCTGTGGCTTTCTCACCGTATGAAGTGATCTTTTTCATTTCTTTTTCATTTTCCTACATATTTTCTTATATTGTTTTTTCTATGAGAAAAGGAGTAGCCGTCACCATTATAATGTGACTACGTCTCTTTCTTTCATTTTCATTTCAATAAAAAAAAAATGCTTCGTTGCCATGTTAGCTTTACTTCATCTGGCGTAACCATGCTGCATTCAGTTGGACAACCTTGACCTTATCCGTTTACCTTAACGTTTCATTGTCCCAGTGAAGATTACCTAACTGGATCTTCTCCCCACCTTCTGCTTGTCGTATCTCTGCCTTTCTTTCGTTCCTTCACTTGCGTGAAGCAAACTCCACCTCATTCGGTTAAGCGCAATGGAACGTGCCACCAGCGCGCAAGATCGCGGTATGCAAACGATCCGGGTTCAAAGATTTTGTTTTGCACGGAAACTAACCGCCTCTCAGGCGGTTCGTTTTGCATGAGTGCTCGCAACGCAAGAAAATGAAGGCGCGAGATGTCGATTTGAATAACAAAACGCTGAAGACTCCCTTTAAGTGGGTCGGCTCTTTTGACATTTTTCCAGCCGGTTACGCAATACCGACCACATGTTTTGCCAGCAACTCGGATTTCGTGGGAAACCTCGACAAGCGCTCTTCGATACCTTTTCAAGTATTATAAATTTTCGTCTTTATTTCTGCCATTCTCATTCCTTACGGAGCCTCTCCTGGCGCTTGCTCCAATCACTCTAGAAATGCTGGACATCACAAGTTTATATTCAAGTGCAGAGCATAACTTCAAGCTGCAAAATTACGAGACTCACGTGTCCAATTATAGCTGTACAAAGAGTACGCTACAAGCTATCTTCAATCTTCTCATGATCGAACGCGTAAACAAACCTCCGCCCCAAATTTACAAATCTGTGTTTGTATTTAGTAAATACTATTTTCGTCTTCCTTTCTTTTCAGCTTTCGTAAATTAGCTAGCATGACTTAACACCTTTGATATCACCGGTTGCGACCCCTCGATGCGATCGGCGATAAAGAACGAATGGGGTCGGAGGTTGAGCGTCCTTACATAACGCGGTCCGAAGGTGCTTGTTGCGTTTAAATACGAGTGTCCAATTCCGAATTATTGACCATCAAGAAAAACTGCGAACCGTCTAATCGGCAAATCGTTTAAGCGTAGGAGAGCCCAAAAGAGCACGTTCTTCGCTGCTCGCCGATCCATGAAATTAACTCCGTTTTTCCCTAACCTTAACTAACAAAAATGAAAAAAAGTTGACGGCTGCACTTGCGAATGTGGGCTTCCGTTGTTCTTACATGCAAGCACAGAACCGTGAAACCATGATAGCGACAAACTGGGCGCCGATAACTAAGAGACCTAAGAGACCCACGCGGATGGGGGCAGCGGCCGCTTGGAAACTTCCGCGAAATGGCGCATCCGTAATGACGGGGAGCCTGCGCGCAGGTAGACCACCCCGCGTACACGCGAAAGAGAGCCGGCGTTTTGGGGGCCATCTTGTTTCGTAGATGTTCTCCCGGGTCACCAGTTATAACGAGCCCAACATTAGACTGAATCCCCGTCCTGCTTAAGTACGACAGCACAACAGCGCGCGCACGCGTGTTAATGCAGTGATAAAGAGCCTGCGCTGTAGATCCGCGATGAACACAATGGGAGGAGCAGCGTACGAAGGCTATCAAAAGAAATGAGCCGGGGCGCAGAGGAGCCGCCCCTCGAGAAGCCGCCCGCTCCCTTCCTATTAAAAGAAGGTATACACTCTCAGTTTGAAAATGCGCAGAATTTTTCTTGGCCATTACACCAGCTGACGACGGAGCTGGCGAGGCTGGGCTGAAATTGAGCCGTTTCGGGGCTTGCAGAGGGCGCCTAAGCTCCACCTACGGTGCCTTAGCTTATGGACGACCAAACGACGTTCTATAGGGCGATGTTGTTCGCCACAGCTGGCACCGCTGTTAACGGGGCTTTTTTTTTTTTTTCGCCCTCAAAACATATAATGAAGCAGCCATGGCTATTCTGCTATGCTACCAACGCAGGCAATTTCTTTCTTTTGTCCCCCCCCCCCCCCCCCCCACTCGGTAAAAGCTAAACGGCCTGTCGTTCGAAGTACTCCGACTCTGGATGCTATTAAATTTTTATGCGAGCATACAGTGCAAGTACTGCACATAAGCATGGTATCTTCAATGACTCTTAGAGCGAGCTTAAATGGTTACATAAGTGCACGGTTACGTAAGTGCACCTATACGTGGGGCGATCCCGCACTGCGAAGCCTCGTTTGGCGCTCTTGCTCAATGCTGTTGCCTTTCTCACAAAGCATAGATATCAGCAGTGGTTCGCGTTCTTACTGTTCTTTCCCCCCATGTTACACACACACACACACGCACACCCTTAATGCTCAACATTAAGTCGGAACTCGGTCTGTGAAAATTTCATTTGGAGAATGTTATAAAATGCGTTTCGAATAACAAGGCCCTCCGCACACCCTTAATGCTCAACATTAAGTCGGAACTCGGTCGGTGAAAATTTCATTTGGAGAATGTTATAAAATGCGTTTCGAATAACAAGGCCCTCCATGCGGCGAGCCCGGCGAGTATCGCGGCGCGGCAGGTCGGCCTCTCTCTACTGAGAAAATACATCTCACTGACAGTCTGCAGGTAGCGAACATAAGCCTCTCTAAGCCACACCTTTCGCCGATCAATATTTCCGCAACCAACAACCCTTCAATTTCTCTCCTCCGACATATTTTTTTTTTCATTTTACGTGCCTCTTTTCTCGAAAAGAAGCGAGCTTCTACGCACTAACAATTCTCTGTCGGCCTCTATGCAGACCCTTCCTACTGTCCTCTCTACAAATGCATAATATATACTTCAATATAATTCAAGCGGTGCCGAAGCGCAGTTCCCTTGTATTAGACGTGCCGCCATCGTCTCGGGAGTGGCAAAAAAGCAACAAGACGGAAGGGAGTATGAAAGAAAGAGTGAAACTATATCTACCCACGCTGAACCAAGAATCCTAAAAAAAGTCGCAGCGCGACAAGCAGCCAACGCGCATAAGGAACGATCAAATGACCTGCAGATTGAGGTTTTCAGAGTAGGTATAGTTCGGGAACTGCGAGGAGAGGTTTGGGCTTGTAAAAAAGGGGGAGGGGGGGAGGGGAGGAGTGTCAGACAACAAGCAACACGACGTGACGTGCTCTGTGAGCGGCAGGTAAGGCGGAGAAGAGGACGGGAGGGGAGCACCGCGGACGAGCTCATCTGCATGCGTAATCGGGCCAGCGGCGAGGAGCCCAACGAACCATGGGCGCGCCAGGGTCTCCCTCACCTCCTCGCGCGTGTACTCGAAGGGCGCGCGTATATATATATATCCTGTCGTGCCCCTGCGTGCGTTGCTCCTGTGTTCCCAGAGCAACGTCGTGCAAAACCGCCGCGCCCTGTGGCTTGCGAGAGCTTCTCGACACGCATCCGTCTGCGTGCCGCGTTTGAGGAGAACGCGCCGGGAAAGATGGCCCGCGAGTGGAATGGCGATTTGCACTTGCTGACTTCTGTACACCACGATGTTTCCGCTGCGGTCATTCATTCATTCATCTATCTATCTATCTATCTATCTATCTATCTATCTATCTATCTATCTATCTATCTATCTATCTATCTATCTATCTATCTATCTATCTATCTATCTATCTATCTGTCTATCTGTCTATCTGTCTGTCTGTCTGTCTGTCTGTCTGTCTGTCTGTCTGTCTGTCTGGTCTGTCTGGTCTGTCTGTCTGTCTGTCTGTCTGTCTGTCTGTCTGTCTGTCTGTCTGTCTGTCTGTCTTTTCTTTTGTTCTTGCATTCGCTAAGCTCGTGTTGCGAAAATCATTTTATTGCAAGATTGAAATCGGAAAGATTGAAGAGATTGAAAGACTGAAATGTAAATTCACGAAGAGGTGAATCAGCGCCGCAATGCCAGAAGTACGAAATGTGTGCCTAATTAACTGCCTTAGGCCCAAAGAGTTGATAAAGTGGAAGAAGTATTTAATATAAGCGGTGGATTCAACCCACCACTTTTTAGTCAGCTGGATTTCTGAAATGGAGGCCTTTCATGACAAAGCCTTTAAATATTTCTCTGTGTGCTGCCCCAGAATATTTACGTAAGTCCACTCATGCTTCCTCTCCATAACCATAAAGCGGACATCGATTTTCTTCCCGTTTATAGGGCAGGTATAGAACAAAGCTTTATTTTTTGTTTTTTAACACACACATATAATTAATCGGAAAGGTAAAGCGAGGAGCAGGCTGGCAACCCCCACCGGAAGGGGCACAACGCCTGCCTAAATAAAACTTTGCGTGCGCAAGTAAATAACGCATCACTTTGTACTACGCGTGGACAGAACGCAAACCGCATCGCGGGTTTTCCGTTCACCCTGCATACACATGAAAAGTTCCTTTACCCACGCACGCACGCACGCAATGGCGAGCATCAAGCGCCGACAATGACAGACGTATTGGACACGTTGAGACGGTCTGCGCAATGTGTACGTGAAGTAAATGTTGCCCTGACGAACAATGAGCAAAAGGACACAACCGTATCTTTCGCTGAATAGTTCCGACGCTTTCAACCCTCTAGACCTTGATTACGTGCAATTAGATCAGACACGGTCCATGCACTTCGGCAGATTAGCTACGCAACGGCGCAGGCTGAAGTGGTCCAGAGCACGGAGCGTGCTGTCACGTGTCTGCATAGGGTGAAGGGCGTGCACGGGAGAGAAGGTGGGTCGTTAGGCCGACCGGTGTTGCTCAACGGTACAATCCACGGCGCGTTGACCAGCGTCTTGGAGAAGATTACGAGAAGGCCCGGCTCGCGCTTTTTTGACGCACGAGCACGCAGGCGTGGCCAATGGCGGGCAAACGCTTATGCAAGACGCGGGGCGAGGCCCTCTTTCAAAACCATAGAAGCAACGTGCGCAAGGCGCTAGACGGTTAGTTCAAAACGACCGCCTGCCACAAAGTAGTTTCTTTGAAGCTTGTTCAGCGCTTGCGCACTCCGGTTCTTGCTCTTGCTGTGCGGCTTCGTGTGACTGAGCAAGAGACAGGCAATTAGCGCGCAAGAGAAAAGAAAAGCAAACAAACATAACTCATGCTGCTGATAAAATTTGTGTTTTTCCTTCGACCATGTCCTCAAGAGACCAGCGTTCTCTGGTCCTTCACTAAAGTAGACCGGTGAACAGCCGCGTCCCTGGTGTACAAGTCTCAAGTTCGGTTTTAAAACGTGGCCGCGGAGGAAACTCCCAAGAGCTCTGGAAATGCATTTGTTTTTCATTGTGTGTATCGTTTGGCAGGCCCGATTATCTCTGGGGAGTCCACAGCACCGCCTGTTCTGCAACACTCAACTGAAAGCCCGCATTCAACACGCCGTACTCACTCGTATAGACAAAATGATTGCTGCTCATAACGAATCTCTAAGAATGCCGCCCCCTACCGCTCTGTAGTGTACGCGCTTTGTTCGTGCTTGTCTCTCTTTCTTTCTATATCCCCCTTCCACTCTGTTTCTCTTTTTATCCCCCCTTAACCCTTCCCCCTGCGCAGGGTAGCCAACCGGAACTACCTCTGGTTAACCTCCCTGCCTTTCTCTGCATTATTCTCTCTCTCTCTCTCTCTCATAACGAATCGTGTCGCCCAAGAGCCCTCAGTGCGCGGCCACCGCAGACCATGTCACACTGCGGTCGTCACGATCAGCCTATTTTTACGTCCCCTGCTGAACGAAGGTCCGTTTCATACGATCTCCAATCAACCCTGTCTGCAGCACCAGTGGACGCCACAGCACATTGCTCACAAATGTCCTAATTTCATCGCAGTACCTAGTTCTCTGAGGCACGCGACTGTACGGCGCTTTCCTCGTCCCAGCACCCATTCTTGCTGCACTCATAGTAGACCACAGGCCGTCTGCCGCACGCATTACATGGCCTGCTCAACTCCATTTCTGCCACTTAGTCCCAACTACAACACTGGCGGAGTAATACTTATAATGGGTGACGCATTTTTTTTTTGTAGCAATTGTTTAAATTTTTACACTCTTCGTTACTCTTCGTCGTTGCCTTTCGCGACTCTGCGCGATCGTTATCGCTGGGATCGGCAACTTGGCGCTATACGAAGTGCAACAAATAAAGTGAATATGAGTAAAATATTCTTTTGCGCGATACCGTCCTATAGGACATTACCACTGACAAACGCGGAGAACCATTACAAAGTCGAGGAGGAGCCCTTCACGACTCTCACGAATAGCGTCTCGGGCCGCACGCTTAACGTCCCTCAATCCTAATGCCCGCAAGCTCTCCCGTCGTACGCCCTCCCTCGGGCGTAGTATGGGAACGTCGCCTGCACTTTTTCTTCCTTTCACTAGCGGTCGCGCTCTGACACTGAGCTTTGTCGCTCGAGAATAGAGAGGCTGTCCGAAGGGAAACCGCTGAGACCAATCAGATAAAGAAAAAAAAAAGAAAAAAAGAAGAACAGAGTTGTAAAAGAAGGGCGATCCTTGTGGAAGACCAGCGGTAACGCAAAGCCTAACGAAACAGATCTTTCCATAATTCAATTCAGCTTTCAACTCGCACCACTTCCGTTCTGCTCTCTCCTTGGATGTTCGTGCCATCCATTCTTTCTTTCTTTTTGCTTTACCGAGAGTTAGCCAAACAAGAGACTAAAGTGCCTACTTTGGCGGCGCAAATATATAGCTGTAACCAACGAAACAAAACACAACATACAAGCAGGTGCATGTTACGCAGCCTCGCTTTAGATAGCACTCTCCGACAGTTTCCGGCGTCACGGAAGCAAGGTATCGGGGAGGCGCAGCGGGCGCAGATAAATGTGCCGGAACCGAAATACGGTGCTAGTAAAACAAAGCAGGACACGTTGGGAAAGTCACAAAAAGAATGTTGCGTGCTTAGCGAGCGGAGGAATGTTGAACGAGGAAAAAAAAAAGACGCGACAAGGAAACGTTATGTACAGGCCAGTTCTTAGAGTAAGGACGGAAGACACGCTGCGTGTAAATGCCGGGCCAAGGAAAATTTCGCTCACAGGACGGCAATGCAAATCGGCGGCCAGGAAAGTGTGCCGAATGCAGATCAATTCCTGGGACATGCCCGAAAAGCTTTGTCGGAAGGCGGAAAGGCGAATACTTTCTTCTTCTGTTGTTTTCCTTTTCTTTTTCTTTAGTGAGACGAAGAATGTGCGGCAGCCGACGCCAGCCCGTCAGTGTTACCAAACAGACAAAGGCTTCGCTCTCTCGCTGTATATTGCACAAGTCCCACGCCAAAACACAAAACAACCAAGCCGCAGACACGCACCAAATAAAGAGACAGAATCGCCTTAGCAGGGAGGAGAGGGGCAAAGCAGACGCTAACAGTAAACGTCACGTGCGGGAGTCGTGATGTAGCTTCGTAAAACAGGCGTCAAAGTATAAACAGGTAAGGTTGCTTTAACTGGGGGTACAATAGGTGCAGAGGTTGGAAGAAAAAAAACGCTTCTGGCTCATCTGCTCCTATCTGAGGACGTGCTGATGGGCAAGTTTGTTATACATGATTACAACGAAGGCGCCAAATAAAACAATCATGAATAACCAACTCGCCCGCCAGCACGTGCTCAGTGACTTCATCTCTAGTTCAGTGGGCTCCTTTCCTTGTTTCACTCTCGAACCTTCGTTCGTCGCTGCTCTCATTGTTGCCGCTTCTTGCCGAGGACGAATGCTGGGCTTCTGTATCAGACAAAAGGTTCTCCCAAAGGACGTCGCGGCGATGTTTGGCTTCGTTCTACCATCGGTCGGGCATGCGAATCGAGTGTGTAAGATTCTTCGCTCCGAGTGGCAAAGACAAGCACGGTTGCACATGAAGTACCTTCGGGCAACTTTTCTTGCCGCGAATCCGCACAGTGGTCGACGACTGTGGTGGAAAATTTAGGCGCCTACGTAGTTGTGGCGTGTCTCCGTCCTTCGTCCGTTGTTTTATTTGGCGCCTTCGCTGTAATCATGATTCTATCTGCTTTCCTTATTTTCTGTTTTCCACTCTCCTCTCCTTGCCCTTCCTCTAGTGCGATGTAGCAAACCGGAATCTACTGCGGTTAACCTCCTTGCCTTTCCGAGTACATTTCTCTATTCTCTCTCCACTTCATCATGATTGATTGATTGATTGATTGATTGATTGATTGATTGATTGATTGATTGATTGATTGATTGACAACAAGTTGGGTTTGTCACCAGCTTCCACGCGAAGCTTAGTTGTTAAATAAAAGAAAGATGATAAGAGGTAAAGTGAAATACTACAACTATTTAGCCGTCTGCAAGTAAATGCAGGGGCTTGCAAATCACTTGCAAAAAAAAGAAAAGAAAAAGAAACACAGAAAAAGGCGCTTCTCCAGAGATCGCGTATCCCGGAAATAAGCCTCTAATGTTGCTTTTCGCAAGCTAGAAGTGCTTCTGAAGTAAACAGTCGAACGTAGCATGCAATAACCTGTGGCAGTATTGAGCTATGCCAATATCAATCAATATCAATCCCTATCAATTGATATCAATCGATGCGCCGCTACCACTTCGACGAAACTGCGCCCTAGGTTATTTTATAACCGCAGGCAGGAAAGAAGGGCGAGACACTCGGCCCCAGCATGTGGCTTCTCCACGAGACATTAAGTTACATTTTCTGACCAGACTCACTCTGCAGCAAAGAGAGGGCAGCGTGCACTGTCACGTCCATTGTGGTTTCCGGAGCAGAAAGAAACCCGCACAAATATCATTGGAGATTCGCGGTGTCACGCTTGAAACAGTGCAAATTCGACGGCGATATTTTATTGATGCATTGTTATCTCTTCTCACACGCCGTAACAACTTGCGGGCAGCAGACCACCTAAGTCACAACTTTGGACGCGTGCGTGCGCGTGGGCGGCATGCTGTGCTGCGCGCCTAACACGCTCTCCGTTGCCCGTTGCAAGACTGAGGGCCACGGCTGGTTGAAACGGCTGGCTGCCGGGTGAAAAAGGGTGCGCGCTCTGCGTTCGGCTGGTTCTTTTCGATCGCTCTCCTCCATCTTCGAGCGCTCCGAGCGTTTCCCGCAACGTCATCACAGCACAGCGTCGTCACTGACGCCGCTGCGTCACAGATGTTTCTTTCTTCTTTTATTCCCGGTCTCCCACTCTATGCTATAGCTTGTTTCCATCGCGATATCGCGGCATACGTAGAAGGGGTCCGACCAACAACGGACCAAGAGCACCGCACCCGATCGGTGGCATGACGCGCGCGTCCGTTCGGAGGCACGCGAGGAGACGGACGTCGGTGGGGAGTAGGAGGGGGAGGGGACGCGCCCGAGCGCCAGCCTACCTTGCGCGCCGCCGTGCGCGAGCACGTCACGCGACGTGCCTTTTAATAGCGCGCTACAGCTCTCGTGAATCGAGGCGATTACGCTTTCGATTTGACTATTAGTGTACTACCTATGACGCCTCACTCTTGCTTATTATATAGCTCGTACAGTACATCTTCGTGCGGTCATTAATGGTGAATCAAAGGGCCGCTGAGACGCAGTGTCCGATAAAAGCGCGACTCTTGCTACACGATAACTGAAGTAGCCGCATTATAATGGAGTTGTAGAATAGCTCTGGGAATTGTTGTAATCGCACCGCTGGCACGAGTTGTTGGAATCTCGGAGCTGACGCCCGTTGTTGCAAATGGGTCGCAAGCCCCAAGGGTAGCGTTGGCCTGGCGGCCTGGGGCACTGGAAGCATCCGAAGGTCCCGGCAAAGCATGAGAAGACTGGTAACAGAACAACTTGTTTATTCTAACATAGCAAAAGAGCGGCCGGTCAGGTCGACCGAAGTGGAGAGACGAGAGAGCACGTAACTCAACAGTACAAATCGGAGCCTCTCCCCTGGCGTCCGGGGGCAGCTGCTCTTATACTCTCGGCGTCGCGGTCCAAAAGGGAAGGAGGGAAGGTCACGGGATGAAGGTCACGGGACGGCGCAGCAGGGGCCCACGACGGCGCGAGCGGTTGAGCCGAGAGACCCCCAGGCCCCTCATTCGGGGAACTCCGCTCCCCGGCTGCCGCGCTTTGACAAGCGAGGGCACACACACACACACGCACACACGAAGACACGTGGCACTGAAACACGCCTGGACACGCTTGGCGGGTAGGCGTTGCGGCGTCGTTGAACGGGCCAAAATGTCCGCCGCTTTGAACAAAGCCCCGGCGTCCGTTGCATCCGCGCCGGCATTACCGCGCGTTGTAGGCGAAACGTAACAGACCGCCCCGCCGGGGGAAGGAGATCCCGATGGTCAGGGGACTGCATCCGCTGTCCGGAGGGATGTCGCTCGATGATGCCCATAACCGAAGTCGGGCGTCCTTTGGCGTTTCTTGAGCGCAGTGCACAGAGAAGGCCTCGTTCTCACGTTCAGGTGCACACAGGACACTGCAAAGTGACTTCGGGAGAGTTGACATTTTGTTCTCGTTTCCGGCAAGCGTTAGAACTACGCCGAAAGTCAACCGCTCAGTCAGCAAGCACGGCACAACCCTCACTAAGCCCTGCCAGGCTCTTTCCCCTTTTATACTGCTGCCTAGTTCCTTACAGTAGTTTAGCAGCACTCAGAACGCGTCCACAAATCGGAAAATTGCACTAGAAAGCACATCATCACTTTGAAACACTATACAAAAGCAATAAGTTAAAAATCCTGCCTCAGGAAGAAAAACATCAGTAACAAGCAATTTTGAGGCTGATTCTCACGTTAGGGGCTTCGACTTAAGCCATCGGCGTTACCGTTGAGACTCCCCTTTTTGTAACGCACCTCAAAGGAATATTGTTGCAAAGCGAGGCTCCAGCGCAGGAGGCGGCCATTTTTGGGAGAGATGGTCTGCAGCCATTGGAGAGGGCAGTGATCCGTTTCAATGATAAACCTCGAGCCGGCTAGGTAACATGACAATTTCTGAACGGCCCACACGATACACGCACACTCTTTCTCGGTGGCGCTATACGCCTGCTCACGACTGGTCAGCTTACGACTAGCATACAGGACGGGGTGTTCTACTTCTCCATTTTCCCGTTGGCACAGTACAACGCCCATGCCTCGCTCACTAGCATCACACTGAACAACGAACCCTTTTGTGTAATCGGGCGATCGTAGCACAGGTTGGCTTGTTAGGGCGCTCTTTAGGGCGCTAAAAGCTCTTTCCTTCGTCTCATCCCAGACGACTGTTTGCGGCTCTGTCTTTCTTAGAGCATCCGTCAAGGGAGCCGCGATATCAGAGTACCTGGGGATGTACCTCTGATAGTAGCCGGCGACACCTAAGAACGACCGAATATCGGTCTTCGTACGCGGTTGCGGGAAGTCTCGCACAGCGGCCACCTTTATTTCAGAGGGGCGGCGACGACCCCGACCAATCACGTGTCCGAGGTAGACAACCTCGGCCTGTGCTAACTGGCACTTGGGAGCCTTGACTGTCAAGCCCGCATCGCGAAGGCGGGTTAGCACTGCCCGCAAGTGCGCCATATGTTCCGGCCAGGATGCGGAGAATATCGCTACGTCGTCTAGATACGGTAAAGCGAATTCTTGCTGTCCCCGCAACACTTTATCCATGAGGCTCGAAAAGCAGTATGGCGCGTTCTTCAAACCAAAACTCAAAACTTTAGGACGGAATGTCCCCATGGGTGAAATGAACGCCGCATACCTACTCGCCTCTTCTGTAAGTGGAACCTGCCAATAACCCCTGACAAGATCTAGGGTGGAAATAAACTGAGCGCTACTCACTCTCTCAAGGCGCTCCTCGATGTTAGGGATCGGATAAATTTGATCCTTAGTGATGGAATTAAGCCTGCGGTAGTCGACGCAAGGACGAGGTTCCTTGCCCGGTACCTCAACTAAAATCAAAGGGGAGGTATAATCACTCTCACCCGCTTCAATAACACCGAGCTGTAGCATTTTCTTTACCTCAGCCTCCATAATATCGCTCTGGCGGGGTGACACCCGGTACGCCTTGGATCGTACTGGCTCCGGGGAGGTAAGTTCTATGTCATGAGTAAGGACAGAAGTCCTACCAGGCCTCTCAGAGAACAGACCTTGAAACTCTTGTAAGAGCTGGTGTAGTTCGGTTTTCTGCTCAGGCGACAGCGATGCTTTACTTATTAAGTCACTAATGACTTGATCGGCGTCTTTCCTGTTTGTCACTGAGCCTAGTCACGGAAGCTCGACCGGAAGCTCTTCGGGCACGTTTACCATCATGCACACCACTGCTTCCCGTTGCTTATAGGGTTTGAGCAGATTACAGTGGTAAACTTGCTGTGCTTTCCGCTTTCCTGGCAGACTCACCACGTAGTTAACGTCCGACAGTTTTTGAACAATCCGTGCTGGGCCCTCCCACTGCACGTCGAGTTTGTTCTTTAGCGATGTGCGCAATATCATGACCTCATCGCCCACCTCAAAACGACGGGCCCTGGCTGTCCGATCATAATAAACCTTGGCCCTCTGTTGGGCCTCTGCCATTGCTTCACCTGACAACTCCTGTGCCCTTCTTAAGCGTTCGAGGAGCTTAAGCACGTACTCTACCACGACTGGGTCGTCGCCCCTGCCTTCCCATGATTCTCGAAGCATGCGAAGCGGAGATCGCAGCGAGCGACCGTACACCAGCTCAGCTGGCGAGAACCCCGTAGCCGCATGCGGCGCGGTTCTTAAAGCAAACATCACTCCAGGCAGACACAGCTCCCAGTCAGTTTGATGTTCAAAACACAATGCTCTCAACACGCGCTTCATGACGGAGTGGAGCTTCTCAACGGAATTCGACTGGGGGTGGTGCACTGAGCTGTGTAACAGCCTTACCCCGCACCTTTCGAGAAAGGCTGTCGTCAAAGCGCTAGTAAACACTGTACCCTGATCTGACTGGATTTCTGCAGGAAAACCAACTCGCGCAAATATGGACAGTAGTGCATTGACTATCTCAACTGAGCTGAGTTCTTTAAGCGGCACTGCTTCAGGGAACTTTGTCGCTGGGCAGATCACAGTCAAAATGTGTCGGTACCCCGTGGCTGTTACCGGCAGAGGTCCAACTGTATCAATGACGAGCCGTCTAAAAGGCTCCGTAATGATAGGTACCAACTTCAACGGCGCCCTCGATTTGTCCCCTGGCTTGCCCACCCGCTGACAGGTGTCGCATGTCTTCACAAAGTGGTCTGCGTCCCGAAAACACCCTGGCCAATAGTACTCCTGCAAGAGACGGTCCTTAGTTTTCTTAACTCCTAGGTGTCCGGACCACGAACCCCCATGCGACAAGCGCAACAGATCCTGACGATAGCATTGAGGCACGATCAGCTGATCGAACTCCACTCCCCTGCGGTCTAGATACTTCCGGTACAGGACCCCACCTCTTTCCACAAAGCGAGCATTTCTCTTGGCGATACCTTCCTTGATAATGCAGCGTATGTTTTCTAGGCTGCCATCCTTCTTTTGCTCGGCTATCAAAGCCGACCGGCTGACTTTTAGCAACCTGTTAAGTCCGTCTGACGTAGGCGCGATGAGCAAATCTGGAGACAGCTCTTCTAATTTTCCCGTGTCGGGATTTTCCTCTCCAGTATCTGGTGCCTTTAACGCTACAGGCTCAATTTTATCCCGTTCGGGCGTGCTCTGAATACTAGCTTGCTGCGCCTCTGACCCTTTCTCATCGTTCAACAACGTCGGCCCCGCAACTACCGCCTTTGCAGCGAGCTCCCGAACCTTCGATCTGGTTAAGGCCTGAACGCTAGCCTCACCAAACAAAAGCCCCTTCTCGCGCAGGAGGTGATCGGACCTGTTCGAAAATAAGTACGGGTACTGGGGGGGCAGCATAGATGACACTGCGGCCTCCGTCTCAAGTGCTCCGAAAGGTCCTTCAATAAGCACTTTTGCTACCGGCAGACACACGCTATGAGCTTCCACTGCTTGCTTGATCCATGCGCACTCGCCCGTGAACATATCGGGTTCTACGTAAGAGGGGTGAACTACATCCATTGTAGCTGCGGAATCGCGAAGCACTCGGCACTCTTTCCCGTTCACGAGGAGGTCTCGCATGTAAGGCTCGAGAAGCTTCATGTTCTCGTCAGTGCTGCATATAGACAAAAACACGACTTGTGTTTTTGTTTCTGGACACTGCGCCGAAAAGTGACCCGGCTTCTGGCACGTATAACAAACGCGCGCTTGCCTCGTCTCGAACCGCTTTCTGCGTTCGGCTTCGGTTGCCGCCGTCTCCTTACGTTCGGTCGGACTGCTTTCACTCGCATCCGCACTACGTGTATCCCCCTTTGCTCTCATGGGTGTGAACTTCGGCCTCTCAAACTTGGAGCCAAATTCACCCTTTTGACCGTCCTTAGCTCCACGAGCCCGACGCGTCACAAACTCCTCGGCTAACTCAGCGGCTCTAGCCACCGTACTAACGTCTGGCCTATCCAAGACCCAGTACCGCACGTTCTCAGGTAACCGACTATAAAACTGTTCTAGCCCGAAACACTGCAGAACTTTCTCGTGGTCACCAAACGCTTTCTCTTCTTTGAGCCACTCCTGCATGTTTGACATAAGCCTGTACGCAAACTCTGTATATGACTCACTTCTGCCTTTCTCATTTTCCCGAAACTTCCGACGGAACGCCTCCGCTGACAGCCGGTACTTTTTTAGCAGACTCGATTTCACTTTGTCGAAATCCTCTGCCTCCTCTCTCTCCAAGCGAGCGACTACGTCGGCCGCCTCGCCGGGTAGCAAAGTGAGCAAGCGCTGTGGCCACGTTTCCCGAGAGAACCCCTGCTTCTCGCACGTTCGCTCAAAGTTAACCAGGAACAAACCAATGTCCTCTCCAAGCTTAAACGGCCGCATCAGGTCAGTCATTTTGAACAATACTCGTTCTCCTGCACCGTGTGCCTGACTTTCATTACGAGCGCGTTCCATCTCTATCTCGAGACGCTTCAATTCCAAAGCGTGTTCACGCTCTTCTTTTTCTTTCTGTTCTATAAGTTCGCGCTCATGTCTTTTTGCCCGCTCCTCAATGGTCTCAAGGCAATCCGACAGCTCGTCATCTTCAGCTTCTAACTCAAGAATAGCCCTTAGCAGTTCTGGTTTTCTGAGTTTGTCTGAGACATCCAGACCCAACTCTCTTGCAAGCTCCAGCAATATCGGTTTGCGCAACGACTTCAAATCCATGGCTGCTCTGAATGCTGCTTTCTCTACTGCCTACTATTGTCTTGCCGCAAACTAACCCGGCAGCAACGACAACCCCAATTACCAGCTCTGTTTCTAACACTAACAAAAGCCTGGCAAAACTCAGAAGAAGAAAGTCCCGCACTCACCAAACCTCGCAGCCAAGACTTCAGCGCAGTCGTTCCGCTGCAGGCAACCAGTCATCACACAGGGCTCGTTGCACTGCTTCCGGATGGTCGTTGTGCTGCTCAGCATACAGTCAACCGCATCTCTTCGCTGCTGGCCTCCGTTGTCGCGATCTCACCGCTGGCAACCAGATGTTGTAATCGCACCGCTGGCACGAGTTGTTGGAATCTCGGAGCTGACGCCCGTTGTTGCAAATGGGTCGCAAGCCCCAAGGGTAGCGTTGGCCTGGCGGCCTGGGGCACTGGAAGCATCCGAAGGTCCCGGCAAAGCATGAGAAGACTGGTAACAGAACAACTTGTTTATTCTAACATAGCAAAAGAGCGGCCGGTCAGGTCGACCGAAGTGGAGAGACGAGAGAGCACGTAACTCAACAGTACAAATCGGAGCCTCTCCCCTGGCGTCCGGGGGCAGCTGCTCTTATACTCTCGGCGTCGCGGTCCAAAAGGGAAGGAGGGAAGGTCACGGGATGAAGGTCACGGGACGGCGCAGCAGGGGCCCACGACGGCGCGAGCGGTTGAGCCGAGAGACCCCCAGGCCCCTCATTCGGGGAACTCCGCTCCCCGGCTGCCGCGCTTTGACAAGCGAGGGCACACACACACACACGCACACACGAAGACACGTGGCACTGAAACACGCCTGGACACGCTTGGCGGGTAGGCGTTGCGGCGTCGTTGAACGGGCCAAAATGTCCGCCGCTTTGAACAAAGCCCCGGCGTCCGTTGCATCCGCGCCGGCATTACCGCGCGTTGTAGGCGAAACGTAACAGAATGAAAGAAAAAATACGTCTGAGAACTTTTGTCACACTTAGTTGCTGTGGCTAAATTTGTTGAAAAAAGGGATTGGCATATGAAATGTATGTTTATTGTGTGGGCTGGAGATATTTGCATAATTGGTGCGAACGTGCCACAGTGATTGTATATAATAATAATAATAATAATAATAATAATAATAATAATAATAATAATAATAATAATAATAATAATAATAATAATAATAATGATAATAATAATAATAATAATAATAATAATAATAATAATAATAATAATAATAATAATAACGTTCATTGCCACCCAAAAATGCAAAACGACACGAACAGGCTGGTCTAAGCTTCAGTTCGCTAGCAGAGGCGTTCCTATGAACGTGATACATATGGTGAATTAAATACATAAATTGATGAGACACGGAGAACAAAGAAAAAAAAGTTATGACAAGATATGGAAAAGAAGAACAAAATAACATTTGGATATTCTACTTAAAATAAATTAAAGAAGTAAACATTACGATACCAAAATGTTCCGGAAATTAACTAATTTCACCGTAGCTCCTTCAATAATTCTTTCAGCGTGCTCTTCGAATTCGCGCTACGAATTTGATCCGGTTACTTGTTTAACATGTCCGGCACATATGCGGCACCCTGCGGCGAGGAACTAACTGCACAACGGAAGCGTCTTCGAAGTTCCCTCGTTTGCGGTGTTCTTTTGTTTAAATGCAGAATTCCAGTAATGTTTGACGACAGCTGTTTCAATGAGCAATGATTGAAAATTCGGTAGACCAAGTTCACGGAAGAAATTAGCACCTGTTGCCATTTGGTAGTTGTAGGCAACATTCTTAAGAATATTTTTTTGTAATCCTGTCTACCCTGCATCTCCAACAATCTGAACAAAAGCCGAAGTCTGTAATGCCGTATTTCAACACACTATAACCGAATGCATGTACAATCTTTTTTTTTTTTTCAGACAGAGGTTTCTATATTAAACAACAGCCAAGCGACTGACCTCAGGTTTAAACAAATAAGTGATAAGTGGTGTGGCCAAGATAAGTTACCATCGAAAGGTATTAACAAGATATTTAACAAAATCCACGTATGGCAAAGGCGCACATCTACAAGAAACGCAGTTCGACTTAATTAAGTAGAGAGGCATGTTAATCACACTAGTCTTGAGTAGAAAGCGAAAACAAGTTGCGCTTTTTTGGGGGGCACTGACAACAATTCCATTGTTAGGGAACAAAAGCATTGCATTGTACACGTCACTTTGCAACATTTCAGTGGACAATTTGCAAGAACGATGTTTTGCCTGTAACACAGTGTCGTCAGCATACTGGAACGCCAAACATTTGGAAACTGCCAAAGGAAAGTCATTAACGAAGATGTTAAACAACATTGACGATAAAATTGACCCCTGAAGAACCCCAGCATTCAGCCGCAGCTTAGAACTGAAAACGTCCTTATCATCGGTAGCGGCCACTTGAAGTTAGTGCTGAAGTAATTTTCCAGAATACTATAGAAAGGCCCCCGAAAATACAGTTTCCTTAACAAGAATAGGTGGTTCAGGAAGTCAAACGCTTTCATTACATGTAAGAGGGCACAGGTGAAAAGATTCTAATCGAATGCCGAGAACAGCTCATCTGAAAATTCCTCAAGCAGTACAACAGCTCCAGGCCCTCGATAATAAAAAAAATAATAATTATAATGAAAGGCTAGACATATAACGGCCTTAGTGTTTACCCCATCGTACTCGTACGTACTTTTTGTTCTGTCCAGCAAGGGAGCTACTGAGCCACCTTTGACGACACTTGACGAGCCGGGAAAAAATCATAAAGGTTGACAAACACAGAGCTATCACCCCGACAAGAAGCACTGCTAGACGAATAGGCAAGCAAACAAGCAAACAGTGTTGAAGGCAAGCGAGCGAAGGTCCTGTTGCTGGAGTGAAAGCAAATGGCGATACTGAATGAAGCACTTTGTTATACTCACAGCGCCTTGGTACTGGTCGACCTGCTTGTTGGTGAAGTACGGCAGCTGCTTGAAGGGGTTCACGGTGACCAGCACAGGACCGATGTAGGTCTTGAGTGAATTGGTCAAGGAAAGCACGTGTAGCCAAAGAAGGAGATTAGTTCACTTGAAAATATTGTTTTCATTTTTATTCGGCTGGCTAGCCAAAGCAACTGGAAGGCATGTGCATTTCCCAACAAGTTTGAAGAAGGGTATTTCAAAACAGGTGTTTGTCTCAGCCTTATACGCAATTGCAGCGCGCACCTTAAAATAAATCAACGTTCATTAGCAAATCATAGAAATTCATCAGTTAAGTGGTTATAGCGTTATACTATCCGGCTTCAGCAGTAACTAAAAAGACACTATTATTGCCACTTTACTGCCATTAAATGGCTTTTGTCATTTAAAGTAAATTGCACATCGGGTTACATCTTTTAACGGAATCGTACTTACTAAAGTTGTGCTACGACGGATATCGCAATTTTGCAACATCAATTGGTTTAGTTGGAGAGGCGGACACTGCACTGGCAAAGCAAATTGCAGAATGAAGTAAGCTAATTAACATACTTTTATTAGTTAGCATTGTAACTACTCACATTACAGCACTCGCCCCAGTTGAGGAACTGGAGCCAAGTAATAATGAATAATAATAATCTGTTCAATAGAAATCATCCTGTACTTGGCACCATGCAGTTCCGAGAAGTACGCATTTAACATCTATGGCGAAATGCACTGATGTTCTAGTGAACGCAAAATAGTGTACTGCACAGTTTAAACTACACGAGCACAAAGAAATGAGACACAACGGATATACAAATGCGAAAGCGTCAACATCAGCCACTTAACTTTAACGAGTTCACTGGCATCTCCTCCAGTCAGTTGCAGCATAACAGCGTAACAGCGACAGGCGCATCCCGTCGGTTTGTGCTACATGATAGTTGCAGGGAGATGCACGAAGACGCAATGGAAGTAGCTTCCGGCGTCATGTTCAACGGGATCTGTCGTCTTTCTAGACTTGTAGTAACTACGATGTTGCAATCTTTTGCAAAGATACTGCCCGAACAGCCAGCCAAAGGTTATTTCTCCGGGTTCGAGCAGGTGGTGTAGAACGCTAGAGAGACCACGAAGTGCATTTGTCGCCGTTCACATTTATTTCTTGGTGTCCCGCAACCAAGCTTGGAAGCTTCAGAACTGCACTAATGTTAGCGAAGACGAAGAATATTAGGAGGAGGAGGTGAGCTCGCGCTGGCAGATAACTACAGCGATAGCTTTGTTCAAAACGGAAATCGTGATAGAAAGCACTTAGAGCAATCAATCTTCACTACGAGCTGGTGATTCCTGGTGCCCGGCGTCACCCCCCCCCCCCCCCCTGCCCGAAAAAAAAACTGAAGAGAAAAGAAGGAGGGAGGATTATTAACAGCGGGATCCACTTTCTACCAGCTCCGGTTTTCCGAACATAAATTAATGTTTCAAGATCATTCATCACCGAAATGTGCGCCTGGCATATGCAAACAAAAAAAGAAGAAAGAAGAAAAGAAGAAGAAAAAGATTGCGCAAGTACCTGAATAACGCCAGGGGTGAAGTTAAACGGCCCAATTTATAATAACTATGACGTGCGACGATATAACAAAAATATAACTTTGAAACATCGAAGCAATTTTAGCCTTAATCATTCATACTCCCGGCACCTACAGACTAAAAAGGCTAGCACACAAGGATAACGGGCTATGCAAAACGTAACGAGTGAAAGGTCATAAAAAGCGACCCGCGCGGGTCGCTTTTACACACACACACACACACACACACACACACACACGCACACATATATATATATATATATATATATATATATATATATATATATACACATATATACACACTGCGCGAATACACGCAATGTGCCTAGAGCGGCCAGTCGCGCGGCAGTTTTGCGTGTACTCGGGGGGTTCTTTCATGCTTGAAATAACACTTTTAGTAGCACGGACTGAGCAACAAAAAGCTGCATCGGGAGTTTTTCATGTTGTTCTACAATTTTCTCATTGTCCCGTTTAATCTAAATATAACAGTTGAGAAGTTGATTAATTAATTAAGACTAATTATGCAATTACACGGAATACAAAAAAAGAATAATCAGGGTATCTCTAAACGACGACAAACAACACTATCTTGGTTGTATCCAGATACGTGGCATTTGCATATATTTAATGCGCCACGAGCCGCTGCGCGCGTCATTTCTGCGTGGCTACGACGGCCCTAAATCGTATAGCAAAGGAACCTGTTCACGAGCCGCGAAATTGCTTTCGGCCAGCGCCCTTCTCGGAGGATGGGCTCGGTGAAGCGTTTAGTCGCGAAGTAAAGGCACAGCGAGCAAGCTGCAGGAAACAGCTAAGAAAGTTTAATTTCAGTATCGACCCAGCCTCGTGCGTCGGGCCGTCGCGACGTGTCAGCGGCGAGAGAGCCTTCGCGTCCCGCGGGAGAATAGGGGAGGGGGGAGAGAGGCTTATTAGTCGCGCCAGCCCGGACGCGGATAACTTCCATCGTGTCGCGAGACCGCGGTGCTGTTTGTGTTTCGTCGGGACGCTGTGTTTATGGGGCTGCAAACTTTGTCCCTGCGAAGTGTGCGCACCTGGCGTATAAAAGAACGAGCACGACGGAAGTTGGAACAAGCCTTCCTTTGTTGACAACGGTCGTGCTTCTGCAAGCAATGAAGCGGTCGAAGCAGAGGGAAATGATCGTCATAATATGAGCCCGTCATTTGATCTCACAGTCAAGCAGCGACATTGGCGCGCGGAAAAGGTGATGGCCGAAACGTGGCGGCCATGAAGTGTTCGGGATGCTGCAATCACCTCCGGCACCCTCGGTACACAAGATAATGGCTTTCGAGATTTATTTTTATCACTCCGAGGAAACCGTCTCTTGGTGTGCAATTTGCACACCGTATTCTTTTACGAACAACAGCGAGGTCAAGTAACCTGTTTAGGTCTCGGAACGCGAAATGTATAAGAAATTATTGGGTCTTATAACTCAGAAGAAGTGAAAAATTAAGAAAACGCTAACCTAGTTAAAATCTTATGTGATATGAATTACCGCTGCTTATTTCTGTCCTTCTCACTGTTGTTGTGAACAATATTCCCGTGCAGCGATCTTCAGGTTCATAGCACTAACTTCTCGTACTTGTGCTTATGTTGTGCGCACTAATGCCGTGCATGCGTGGAGCATTATAGACGTGATTTGGCTACCCATGTACGCTCTCTGAGAGAGAGAGAGAGAGAGAGAGAGAGAGAGAGAGAAACCAAGGATAGGAAAGGCAGGGAGGTCAACCAGAGAGAAATCTGAAGAAAGTACGCGGTCACAGGCTAACCAGATAGAGCCGCAAGTCACAAAGAGCAGACGTACGCGATTCAGCCCGATGTGAAATGGCTGATTGATCTAGACAAAATAAGATCAGTGTTTCTATTACTCTGAATGAGAATATACATCTTATGTGTACTTGTATACCTCTATATGCAACACGTGCTGCCCGTATTATTTTGGGAGTAGTGACATTGTTCTTTGCTTTCAGCGCTTCAATGTTTCCTTCATATAATCACAGTTAATTAAGGCACCTCAGTATTTTACTTCACTCTAGACACTTCTACAGTGTTCAGCTGCGAAACGAGATACTCCATGCGCATCCCCTTTGCGCCACCTGTATGTGACCTTCGCTTGGCACAATCACTGCTTGACAAGCTGACACCTCGCTTGAAAGCCGCCACATGGTAATACGCGACACTGATTTGCTTGTAAGCGCGTGTGCGTGAAGTGCTGCGCAATGAAACTACGCTGAATGCTGCCGAGTCCAGAGTAATTCCTGCGCTGACGCAAAGCCTCCGATGCTGATAAGTGCGCCTACTCGCGCCGCCCGCAAATCGTGGTCGCAGGCGCGTGCTCTATATACCGCCATCTTTGGCGCGAATCGGAAAGGCGGTGCCGCGCTGGTGATTACAGTACGCGTACATGCTCCCTAAGCAGAGCGCCGTACAAGCACGGAACTGGAGTTTTAGGTATGCAGGATAGAGAGAGAGAGAGTTTAATGATAGTTGAATATGCCAGCCCTACGATATGCAGGGCTCACTACTTCGGGTGGGGCGTTCGAACTGACGTGAGAAGGACATAAAAAAATCATCAAACGCAAATAAATAAAAGGAAAACTAGCAATAACACAAAACAAAACAAGTTCATTGACAAAAGGTCGGAAGATGTCTGTAAGTGCTGAGTGGCCTAAGCATAACAACAGGGTCTTCGTGTCTCGGATTGCATCATAACAATATTGAGAAATAAAGGCAATAGCCCCACGAAACGTAAAAGCGACACAACGTATTGCTACCGTCGAAACCAGTTATGTACGAGGCATTGCTACAGGGGGATTCCTCTTTCGCGCTTAGCGAAGAATACTCGGCGCCATCTAGCGTCACCGCCGCGAAGCCTCCTCGTGGCTTCCGAAATCTAAGGCGCGTCGGTGCGTGCGAACGTTGAGTAACGCGTTATGCAGCAACAACCTGGCTCCACTGTCGCGCTTCTTTCTGGACAAGCTGCACCATCTGGCGTCGCTGCCGAGAATCCTGCGCGCGGCTTCCGAGACGAGAAGCTTGGCGCGCCGGTGCCCGCGAACGCTGAGAATCGTTCGCTGACTTGCCGCACACCAGTGCCACACACACAGTCACCTAAAATGGTGAGAGGTTCATTGAAGAGCGACGCGTAACCAGTGCATTCATGGCGCGGCTCGATATAGCGTTGGCGTGAAAAGCGTTCACTGAAAAGCGGCACATACTCAGTGCATTTGTGGCGCCAATTGCTAAAGCATCGGGTTGCTGTCCTTGAGGAACCCTTGTGACGTATGTTCGATTCCACTCAGCATGAGATAAACTAAAAGGATCCTCTTGGTCATTGTAGAGCGGCGAATTTCGAGTGGTACGTATACCTAGTTATCTATAGGTTGGCGTCAGAGACGTTCACTGAAGAGCGGCACATATCTACTGGCCATTGGAGCACCTACCCAGTGCTCCAAGTCGGCGTCAAAGATCTTCATTTAACAGCGGTACCTACACAGTCCCGCGTCTACAGTCATCCATGCAGCCGTGGAAGAGGTTCGTTGTATAGGGGCACGTACGTACACATTGCCACATGCATATTCAGCGACCCAAGTTGTGCCGACGGTTGGTTTCGAACCCTGTTCCCTCAACATAGAAGCCGATGCGCTACCATTCGAGCTAGAAGTACGCACTGACCAAGGTAGGCGGGAAAGCGGTTGGATAGAAACATGCATACGCAGATACTTGGCCCCCAGAAAGTGCGTGAAGTGCCCTATGAATGATAAGGCATTAAACGTCTGCCATCTGATTTCCCTAAAGCTGTCCGAATTGCATGCCTCCAACCTTTGTATGATGGGGCAGTCACACAACATGTGCTCAAATGAAAGCGATTAACAAATGAAGACAGCTATATAGCACAGCGCAGGGGTCATCTGTCGGGGTCCAAGACACATGGCCTAAAAGAAAGAGAGCGACTACACATCGTATATTACAATGCGCATATAGGTGTACAGCAACGAAAGGTTTATGGATCGTGGGAGTCGACGACGACAATCTCGTGATTGCGATTAACACTATTGAAGAGGTCGGCATTAACTATCGTCAGTCTGCCACCGTGCGGCGTTTATTATTGATTACGCGATATCGCAAACGCGCTACGTGACAGCGTTCCAGTCTCTATGAGCGCGCCGAGCAAATAGAATGTATTCGCTCCCTCCTTGAGATAAAACAAACTGGAAGGCTCGCCGTAAAATTAAAACCGTGCAGCGTTACGGGCAAAACGCAAGGCCACAGAGGAGGGAAACGGATTGGGCGACAATTACGCGTACATTGGCCAAAACTGCACGCCCTTCGAGAATGCCTAGTGGAAGTGCCTTGAAACTTGGGCGAGGCTTCCCAGACGACGCTCGTGGTCACAGAGTGCAAGACCTCGTTGTATAATCAGTCCGGCCAGCCTTTGCAGCGCGCCTTCGGGCGCGCCAGTGTCTCATTAGTCTACGATCACGCTTCCGCGGTTTTCGCATGCTGGCAATTCGCGTGGAACGAGGTCAGAAACTAAAGCTACGTCGCCAAAGCCAGTAATTGTACGGCAGTGAGCCCTTAACTACTCTGGCAATCGTGACCGGCCTCCTTCTGCCAATGCATCGTGTATCTCTCGATTACACGATATAGTATGTGGCGCATGAAATCCTGCGCGGCTTTACAAATGCACGGATCTTTCTTTTTATTTCTGTCGAACCTGTTACGCTCGGCGTCAAATGAGACATTTTTCGGAGCGACATGCGGAAAGACTTTCGCGAGATTCTGCCAGAGAGTGATCTGGAGCTTATAGTTGTAGCCTCTATAATAATGAACGTATTCTACATTTAGCAACGAATACACCTGTGAGGAATGTATCAGCTCTTTCTTTATTATTATGAACATCATTTACGACTCACGTACTTCGGAGATTTCATTCTTTGCTGTGTGAAATTAAGAAAAATATTAATGGGAGCCATAGCAATTTCTTTTAGGTACAACTACTGCTCGGCAAGCACCCAGCCACATTAGTTCTCTAGGCTTTACAAATAACATAGTCGGTAGAGCACCGACATCGAAAGCGAGACCTTGAGAATTCGGCGACTGCTTCCCTCCTTGCCTTTGCTTAATTACTCGTAAACTGGGAACGGATTTCGTGAAAGGATCGCGCTTTACTTCCACAATCATTTCTTCTTGAATGCTTCAACAGTCCTACTACAACACACAGTGCTGTTCCTACACCAAATCATACCAAACGCACAGTTTTCATTCAGAAGCAAGCTTTACTGACTGGGCACTCATCACCCCAAGCTCGTGTTAGCGCATCCTCTATTAACGCTCACTGAAATGGACTACACGCGCAGCAGTGTACGAGTGCGCCCCGCCTACACGAGTTGTTCTTCCAGAGCATTAAACCCGGTCGACCCAGTTTTTGCTGCAAGAGAGTGCAAAAAGAAAAAAAAGAAAGAAAGAAAGAAAGAAAGAAAGAAAGAAAGAAAGAAAGAAAGGAAAAGAACGTCTCGCAAAGGCAGCTGCCGCCGCATAGTGCGACATTGTGACGTGCTTGGCGTGCTCCCGAGACGTACAGCCCCCGTCCTGTACTAGGGAACGACAGACACGGAGATCGTCTCCTTCTCGTACTCTTCTCCATCTCACTCCAGGCTGGGCGGACGAAGCCAGTCGTACAAAACCACTTTCTCTCCATTCGTCGCATCCTAGGCCCTGCATAGCGATGTTCCGCGCGTATGCGTTCTTCTTGTTTCGCCTTGTACTGTCGCTCTGTACTGAGAACGGTGCGGGTATCCTTACACAGCACGAGCGCCAGGATCGCGCACCGAGCGGCAAGACGAGACAGAAAGATAAAGCACGGTCGACGCGGAAAAGGCAGAATCGTTCGAGTACGTCGGGCAATTTGTCTCCGAGAGTCTTGAGTCGCGTGCGCACAAAGAGGCGCATATGCAAACTGACTTGTGAACGCTTTCCTTCTCTTTCTTCTTATTTTGTTATTTCTTTCCTTCTCTCTCTCTTTCTCGGAGCACCATTCGTCTCTGCCGCAGTCGCTGCTTGCCTTGCTGCTTGCCGCCGCTGGCGGCGTGCGTTTTTCTTCTTCGACCGCAGTGCCTCGAAGTTTTTTTTCTTCGAATCCGACCCTGAAAGCTTCTGCCGAGTCTGCGCGTAGGCGACGTCGGACGCAACAAAGCGAGTTCTCGAAGAACGACAGGTGCAAGGTGCAACGCAGGTGACGCTCCCTAAACAAGCGTGGGCGAAGCGCGCGTAGAAGCTTGCGCACTGTCCCGCGTGGGCTGGGGGAGAGGAGTCCGTGCAGCGCATCAAGAAAAGAGCCCAAGGGCTCGAGCGTTGCAATATCAGCGGAGCAGTGCACTCGGTTAATGTGGGCGAAAGAGGCGGCGGTGGGTGCGAGAGTGATGCGAGCGGTCGTCGCTCTCGTTTCTTTCGAGGCGCGAAAGTCGGTAGAAAAGAGAGAGAAAAAAAAAGATTGCGGGTTTCTTACGCTTGACGAGCTCCTGCCTTTTTGTTCTGTACTTGTACTTCTTGGTTTAGGCTGGGCCACGACTTCATGCGGAAATGAAGTGTTGCGCTTAATGCGTGGGTGAGCGAGTTTGACGAGTGTCTCCTTATACTGTAACTACTACTGTTGTAAGTTTTTCTCGCACTTTCGCAGGGAGACAGCGCGATACTGAATGCTACCGAGTCGGACTGCAGAGGCATTCAGCGGCTTTGTCGGGTCACCCGTGGTAGGTTGGCTAAGTAAACGAAGCTCAGCCATGCTAGCTCCTTAGTCACAGTATATCGCTGAGCTTCGAGCTCGGACTCGCGTCAGCTCGGGATCGCCCGCACTCACTAAGGCACAGACTCCACAGCCCCTTGGTTTCACTCGGTCTCACACTCGTACGTCAGTATGAAAATGAGCCAGTGGGCTTATGAGTGCGGCGACCCGTGAAATCGCGTACACATGTACCCTGTACTGAAAAAATAGGATGTTACGTAGGGCCCTAAGCGTATAGGATATGAGGCTTTAAAAAAAAAGTAGGAGTGCCAGGATATGAAACCAATATTACATATACTTTGTCGTAAGGTGCTTGTAATATCTAAGCCTACATATCGATAGCTTGTTATGCGAATCAGTACGAACTTCGTAATTATCAATCTTCAACTGAAGCTCCTTCACAACTCATAGTTCAAGAGCTTACATCATGGCAAAAACAAAACAAAAACAAAAGATAAGTAAGCAGACTAACGTAATCGCTAAGCATGAAATAAAGCGGTGGTCCTTGTTTATTAATATTGCCTAAAAACAAAAATATATTTTAAGGACACTTTAGTGGAGCCATAATTTATCTTTACTACACCATAAAAGAACCTACTCATGCTTTCTTTGTTTGAAAATAATTCAGTGGTCATGCGTTGACAGGTCCGAGGACTAACACAAACCTAATGTTCAGAGCAAGCGCCTTAGCACGGTCACAAAGTCCGGGACCCTACCCTAGGCTTTGTTTCGATAGCACACGCGAATTGAATGTAAATGAAACAGCACCTCTGGCTATTCCACTTCTTTGTCACTCGTAAAAGCACGCTGTTTTCGAACGCCAGCTAAACCTGTCTTTAAGCTATTTAAATGTTTTCTGTTGCACGAGTGCGAAAATTTTAGGTGGACTTTTAGGCGCTAAACGGTTTTCCTGCGCACACTTTTCGTACCGTGCGCGCTCTCCAGGGCACGGTGAATTCTCTCAAGTCGCGGCTCCACTCTCTTTCTTTCTCACTATCCCAACCTTTCCTTCCCCACGTGCAAAGAAGCCAAATGTACACAAGTTCGGTAAACCTCCTTGCCTTTCCCTCCATTTTATTTGTCCACATCTCTGTCGTGTGCATTGAAAGCTCACAAGGCGGTAGCCGAAATCAGTTGAAACGCCTCGAAATGTTTGCAATCGCCAAACATTATGTGGGTTCGTGAAAAACTGGGGTAGAGCTGTCTCTGTTCCGAAGGCTTGCGATGACTAAGAGAGCGCAATAGCTTATTTATGTATGACGCGGTTATATAATACAAATAGGTGTTCCACGGTGCCCGTTATTACGTAACAAGCGACAGGTGCTACGCAGATGTATAGCGCCATAACGAACAACGTATGGGCCTTATACGCTGTTGTAATCGTACCGCTGGCACGAGTTGTTGGGGTCTCGGTTCTGACGCCCGTTATTGCCAATGGGTCGCAAGCCCCAAGGGTAGCGTTGGCCTGGCGGCCTGGGGCACTGGAAGCATCCGAAGGTCCCGGCAAAGCATGAGAAGACTGGTAACAGAACAACTGGTTTATTCTAACATAGCAAAAGAGCGGCCGGTCAGGTCGACCGAAGTGGAGAGACGGGAGAGTACGTAACTCAACAGTACAAATCGGAGCCTCTCCCCTGGCGTCCGGGGGCAGCTGCTCTTATACTCTCGGCGTCGCGGTCCAAAAAGGAAGGAGGGAAGGTCACGGGATGAAGGTCACGGGACGGCGCAGCAGGGGCCCACGACGGCGCGAGCGGTTGAGCCGAGAGACCCCCAGGCCCCTCATTCGGGGAACTCCGCTCCCCGGCTGCCGCGCTTTGACAAGCGAGGGCACACACACACACACGCACACACGAAGACACGTGGCACTGAAACACGCCTGGACACGCTTGGCGGGTAGGCGTTGCGGCGTCGTTGAACGGGCCAAAATGTCCGCCGCTTTGAACAAAGCCCCGGCGTCCGTTGCATCCGCGCCGGCATTACCGCGTGTTGTAGGCGAAACGTAACAGACCGCCCCGCCGGGGGAAGGAGATCCCGATGGTCAGGGGACTGCATCCGCTGTCCGGAGGGATGTCGCTCGATGATGCCCATAACCGAAGTCGGGCGTCCTTTGGCGTTTCTTGAGCGCAGTGCACAGAGAAGGCCTCGTTCTCACGTTCAGGTGCACACAGGAGACTGCAAAGTGACTTCGGGAGAGTTGACATTTTTGTTCTCGTTTCCGGCAAGCGTTAGAACCACGCCAAAAGTCAACCGCTCAGTCAGCAAGCACGGCACAACCCTCACTAAGCCCTGCCAGGCTCTTTCCCCTTTTTTTACTGCTGCCTAGTTCCTTACAGTAGTTTAGCAGCACTCAGAACGCGTCCACAAATCGAAAAATTGCACTAGAAAGCACATCATCACTTTGAAACACTACACAAAAGCAATAAGTTAAAAAAAAATCCTGCCTCAGGAAGAAAAACATCAGTAACAAGCAATTTTGAGGCTGATTCCCACGTTAGGGGCTTCGACTTAAGCCATCGGCGTTACCGTTGAGACTCCCCTTTTTGTAACGCACCTCAAAGGAATATTGTTGCAAAGCGAGGCTCCAGCGCAGGAGGCGGCCATTTTTGGGAGAGATGGTCTGCAGCCATTGGAGAGGGCAGTGATCCGTTTCAATGATAAACCTCGAGCCAGCTAGGTAACATGACAATTTCTGAACGGCCCACACGATACACGCACACTCTTTCTCGGTGGCGCTATACGCCTGCTCACGACTCGTCAGCTTACGACTAGCATACAGGACGGGGTGTTCTACTTCTCCATTTTCCCGTTGGCACAGTACAACGCCCATGCCTCGCTCACTAGCATCACACTGAACAACGAACCCTTTTGTGTAGTCGGGCGATCGTAGCACAGGCTGGCTTGTTAGGGCGCTCTTTAGGGCGCTAAAAGCTCTTTCCTTCGTCTCATCCCAGACGACTGTTTGCGGCTCTGTCTTTCTTAGAGCATCCGTCAAGGGAGCCGCGATATCAGAGTACCTGGGGATGTACCTCTGATAGTAGCCGGCGACACCTAAGAACGACCGAATATCGGTCTTCGTGCGCGGTTGCGGGAAGTCTCGCACAGCGGCCACTTTTATTTCCGAGGGGCGGCGACGACCCCAACCAATCACGTGTCCGAGGTAGACAACCTCGGCCTGTGCTAACTGGCACTTGGGAGCCTTGACTGTCAAGCCCGCATCGCGCAGGCGGGTTAGCACTGCCCGCAAGTGCGCCATATGTTCCGGCCAGGATGCGGAGAATATCGCTACGTCGTCTAGATACGGTAAAGCGAATTCTTGCTGTCCCCGCAATACTTTATCCATGAGGCTTGAAAAGCAGTATGGCGCGTTCTTCAAACCAAAACTCAAAACTTTAGGACGGAATGTCCCCATTGGTGAAATGAATGCCGCATACCTACTAGCCTCTTCTGTAAGTGGAACCTGCCAATAACCCCTGACAAGATCTAGGGTGGAAATAAACTGAGCGCTACTCACTCTCTCAAGGCGCTCCTCGATGTTAGGGATCGGATAAATTTGATCCTTAGTGATGGAATTAAGCCTGCGGTAGTCGACGCAAGGACGAGGTTCCTTGCCCGGTACCTCAACTAAAATCAAAGGGGAGGTATAATCACTCTCACCCGCTTCAATAACACCGAGCTGTAGCATTTTCTTTACCTCAGCCTCCATAATATCGCTCTGGCGGGGTGACACCCGGTACGCCTTGGATCGTACTGGCTCTGGGGAGGTAAGTTCTATGTCATGAGTAAGGACAGAAGTCCTACCAGGCCTCTCAGAGAATAGACCTTGAAACTCTTGTAAGAGCTGGTGTAGTTCTGTTTTCTGCTCAGGCGACAGCGATGCTTTACTTATTAAGTCACTAATGACTTGATCGGTGTCTTTCCTGTTTGTCACTGAGCCTAGTCCCGGAAGCTCGACCGGAAGCTCTTCTAACTTTCCCGCATCGGGAATTTCCTCTCCAGTATCTGGTGCCTTTAACGCTACAGGCTCAATTTTATCCCGTTCGGGCGTGCCCTGAATACCAGCTTGCTGCGCCTCTGACCCTTTTTCATCGTTCAACAACGTCGGCCCCGCAACTACCGCCTTTGCAGCGAGCTCCCGAACCTTCGATCTGGTTAAGGCCTGAACGCTAGCCTCACCAAACAAAAGCCCCTTCTCGCGCAGGAGGTGATCGGACCTGTTTGAAAATAGGTACGGGTACTGGGGGGGCAGCATAGATGACACTGCGGCCTCCGTCTCAAGTGCCCCGAAAGGTCCTTCAATAAGCACTTTTGCTACCGGCAGACACACGCTACGAGCTTCCACTGCTTGCTTGATCCATGCGCACTCGCCCGTGAACATATCGGGTTCTACGTAAGAGGGGTGAACTACATCCATTGTAGCTGCGGAATCGCGAAGCACTCGGCACTCTTTCCCGTTCACGAGGAGGTCTCGCATGTAAGGCTCGAGAAGCTTCATGTTCTCGTCAGTGCTGCATATAGACAAAAACACGACTTGTGTTTTTGTTTCTGGACACTGCGCCGAAAAGTGACCCGGCTTCTGGCACGTATAACAAACGCGCGCTTGCCTCATCTCGAACCGCTTTCTGCGTTCGGCTTCGGTTGCCGCCGTCTCCTTACGTTCGGTCGGACTGCTTTCACTCGCATCCGCACTACGTGTGTCCCCCTTTGCTCTCATGGGCGTGAACTTTGGCCTCTCAAACTTGGAGCCAAATTCACCCTTTTGACCGTCCTTAGCTCCACGAGCCCGACGCGTCACAAACTCCTCGGCTCACTCAGCGGCTCTAGCCACCGTACTAACGTCTGGCCTATCCAAGACCCAGTACCGCACGTTCTCAGGTAACCGACTATAAAACTGTTCTAGCCCGAAACACTGCAGAACTTTCTCGTGGTCACCAAACGCTTTCTCTTCTTTGAGCCACTCCTGCATGTTTGACATAAGCCTGTACGCAAACTCTGTATATGACTCACTTTTGCCTTTCTCATTTTCCCGAAACTTCCGACGGAACGCCTCCGCTGACAGCCGGTACTTTTTTAGCAGACTCGATTTCACTTTGTCGAAATCCTCTGCCTCCTCTCTCTCCAAGCGAGCGACTACGTCGGCCGCCTCGCCGGGAAGCAAAGTGAGCAAGCGCTGTGGCCACGTTTCCCGAGAGAACCCCTGCTTCTCGCACGTTCGCTCAAAGTTAACCAGGAACAAACCAATGTCCTCTCCAAGCTTAAACGGCCGCATCAGGTCAGTCATTTTGAACAATACTCGTTCTCCTGCACCGTGTGCCTGACTTCCATTACGAGCGCGTTCCATCTCTACCTCGAGACGCTTCATTTCCAAAGCGTGTTCGCGCTCTTCTTTTTCTTTCTGTTCTTTTCGTTTACGCTCATCTTTCTCTTTCTGTTCTTTTCGTTCACGCTCATCTTTCTCTTTCTGTTCTTTAAGTTCAAGCTCCTGTTTCTCTTTTTGCTCTTTAAGTTCACGCTCCCTCTCCTCAATGGTCTCAAGGCATTCCGACAGCTCGTCATCCTCAGCTTCTAACTCAAGAATAGCCCTTAGCAGTTCTGGTTTTCTGAGTTTGTCTGAGACATCCAGACCCAACTCTCTTGCAAGCTCCAGCAATTTCGGTTTGCGCAACGACTTCAAATCCATGGCTGCTCTGAATGCTGCTTTCTCTACTGCCTACTATTGTCTTGCCGCAAACTAACCCGGTAGCAACGACAACCACAATTACCAGCTCTGTTTCTGACACTAACAAAAGCCTGGCAAAACTCAGAAGAAGAAAGTCCCGCACTCACCAAACCTCGCAGCCAAGAATTCCGCGCAGTCGTTCCGCTGCAGGCAACCAGTCATCACACAGGGCTCGTTGCGCTGCTCCCGGATGGTCGTTGAGCTGCTCAGCATACAGTCAACCGCATCTCTTCGCTGCTGGCCTCCGTTGTCGCGATCTCACCGCTGGCAACCAGATGTTGTAATCGTACCGCTGGCACGAGTTGTTGGGGTCTCGGTTCTGACGCCCGTTATTGCCAATGGGTCGCAAGCCCCAAGGGTAGCGTTGGCCTGGCGGCCTGGGGCACTGGAAGCATCCGAAGGTCCCGGCAAAGCATGAGAAGACTGGTAACAGAACAACTGGTTTATTCTAACATAGCAAAAGAGCGGCCGGTCAGGTCGACCGAAGTGGAGAGACGGGAGAGTACGTAACTCAACAGTACAAATCGGAGCCTCTCCCCTGGCGTCCGGGGGCAGCTGCTCTTATACTCTCGGCGTCGCGGTCCAAAAAGGAAGGAGGGAAGGTCACGGGATGAAGGTCACGGGACGGCGCAGCAGGGGCCCACGACGGCGCGAGCGGTTGAGCCGAGAGACCCCCAGGCCCCTCATTCGGGGAACTCCGCTCCCCGGCTGCCGCGCTTTGACAAGCGAGGGCACACACACACACACGCACACACGAAGACACGTGGCACTGAAACACGCCTGGACACGCTTGGCGGGTAGGCGTTGCGGCGTCGTTGAACGGGCCAAAATGTCCGCCGCTTTGAACAAAGCCCCGGCGTCCGTTGCATCCGCGCCGGCATTACCGCGTGTTGTAGGCGAAACGTAACAACGCGGTTCCAGGAAGCCACTACCTGCCAGCACAAACATCCGGCAGTGCGTTCACTTGTCCGTCGCCCCTTATACGAGCTCGAGGTACTGCCAGTGAGGGATCGAGGAGTCAGTGCTGATAGATTTTCCTATCAATTACAGTATCGTTGAGGGCAGCTCTGCATAGGCAAACAGGATATTTCACCGTCTTTTCGAATCAATGCCTCGCCGAGACATAAGCCACGCTTTCTTCATCCCTTCCTCCCCTACGCAACTCTCAACCATTGCCGTGCAACCCAAATTAGGGAAAATCGCTTCCGTTACTCTCTCTCTCTCTCTCTCTCTCTCTCTCTCTCTCTCTCTCTCTCTCTATCTATCTATCTATCTATCTATCTATCTATCTATCTATCTATCTATCTATCTATCTATCTATCTATCTATCTATCTATCTATCTATCTATCTATCTATCTATCTATCTATCTATCTATCTATCTATCTATCTATCTATACCTCTCTCTATTCTTTATTTTTAGGCACCCCTGTATGCATCCTATATTTAGCATATACATAATCGCGTCAGTGCTCTTCACCTGAGCTAAGTATAAAGTGTTATGTAGACGTACCGTCGTCTTCTTAGATATTTCTCGCCGCTTGTCTGTTGTTGCACTGAGCATGTCACGCTGGTCTACCTAATTTGTCGTAATTCGACAGCGTTGTAATAAATTTAGCTAAAATCGAAATGAAGGCAGAGGATGTTGCTGGGGATAGGAGAGCCCTGAAACACAGGCCACCAAAAAGCCTGTTCTCATTCTGTAAAGAACAGCTGCTTGATTACATTCACTTTATCAACCTGCACTTAAGTGAATCCTCCCCTAACTTACTTTTTCCTTTTATTATTATCTTCTGTTTTTGCTCCGGCGGACAAAGCGCGTAGCGAAAGCTTGAGCAGGTGGACGAACAGACGAATAAATCGTCCATGCTCTCTGTACACTCGCATTAGATAGATGCACATGCTTTTCCTCAGTTGCCCAAAGTGCTTATACCATATCGAAATAATGGGGTAGGCACACTCCATGAATGGAGACGCGCTCCCTGCACGAAACAACGAACTATCTTGTCCGACGCAGTCACCTACCAACGAAGTGCCACGCATCCTGCTTCCCACGCTTATCCTCCTAAATAAAGCTCCCCGTCTGCTGTCCTGGTCGCAAGTCATACTGTCGCAACGCTACTTGACAAGAGTAGCCTCTACTGATTATGTATACCTTATAGAGAAAGAAATTCCCGATTACGCAAGTTGGGAAATAACGAATCCGTGTCTGTTACCATGAGCGCACGCGAGAGAGAAAAATCGTTTCTGTCCAACAGCACCCGCTGCCACACTTATATAACAGGAACGATACGGTCGCCCGCAAGAGAAATCACAGTTTTGTTGCAGATTCAAAATAAGTACGCTGTAGCGACTGGATTCCTTTACCGCGCACTCTTGAACTGTTCGCGCAGCATCTGTCGCGGTGGTCTCGGAATGCATGCCTCCATAATAAACGGTCGCCTCGCAGTATCAACAGAGAAAACACGCTCAGCTACTTCCAGTAACAACGCCAGCAGCCACTGGTGTGTAGAACAGTAGATGTATAAAACGCGAGAAGAATCAATTCCCCCGATGTGATCGATGGTTGCAAGAAAAAAAAAAAAAAAGATTGCTTCCCTTATGTTTGTTCCGGACGCTCCGTATTTTCGGTCAGGCCTCCCTGCCACGAAGCAAATCTAAAGCTGAGGCAGAGGTAAAGGACGGCGGAGGAGTAAATAATAAACCGTCCGTTCTGGAAGCAACATCTTTCGTTTGCTGCGATCGATCTGTACTTTTCAGTCTTACGCTCTCTAAACCGGTATGAGTGCCAAAGAAAACAATATAGCCCAGAGAACGATCACGTTTTCAGGGAACCGTGATTGCTGGAGATAGGAGCCTACATTCACGAACGCGCGTCACAATTTTATCAGACGCTTGCGCGCGCCTTCATATTTCTCTAGAATAAATAAAATCACTGTGTACGTCGTTTCTTCTTTTCCTTAGAATAACATGCTACTCTGCCGTAATGTTACATGGTCCCATCATTGATTTCGTCCAGGCTATAGAGAAACGCGACCTGAAAACGAATATAGGTAAAAGATAGGAAGCTAATAGGGAAAATTAACGCTCACGGTCAATAATATATACATACTTTTATGTAATTACATTATTATTTTGTCCAAGGAAGTCCGTACCACAATATCCGATGGAACATTACTAAGTGCATTAAGGTGGCAGAACTGTCAGTGCAGTTTCATAACATTCCTAGAATATTTGCATGCCACCTTTCATAGTGAGTACCCTAGAGCACGAGCGATCGGCCAAGTAGTAATTACCGGCTCAAGTTAATCACGTACGTTTATTGGGGACGCGTGTGGTCGAGAAACGATATGCACCCATTTTGTAAAACGTCGCTCAGGCATTGAGGAGCGGAAGCCCTATACTTGCGGCCAGACGGCGAAGCGAAATTTCCGAAACCAAATAAGCGGGCGACTCACCGTGCAACTGGAAACACTGGGGCAAGAAATCTTAATGGGTCAAAAGTTCGGAGACGGCTACCACCGTCACTGACTGAGAAATGTAGGACGCGTTCTCGTAAATATTTCTTCTCGTTTTTGAAGACGCACACCTGTATAACCAATAGACAGACGTGAACGGTATGCGCCTTTCACAACTTTTGACCGCTATGACTCGCGTGAAGTATCTGTGCAGTCAAATTTGCAACTCGTCGGCGCCACCTCCGACACCTGATATTACAGTCAAACCACACAAAAAATCTCTCACTAGCTGTAATTAACCACAAGAAAAAAGAGAAGAAAGTAAAAGTAAAGGATACGAATATCTGGTCGTCCATGTATCGCTTTCGTAGATTCTCGACGATGGCGTCCTCGGTGATCTTGGTGAGGAGCACCATGTCATCCACACCGCTGGTGCGGTACTGCTGGCTCTGCCAGTGGTACACCTGCGGAGAGAGAACAAAATGAAAGAAAAAAGAGCTATGAGCGCCATACGGCAAAGCGCGTGGTAGCCGGCGCGCGACCAAACATCTCGTTATACTCGGGTCGTAATCTTTCTAGTGCTACAACAAACAATAGAGTCAAGCGTTCGACGAAATCCCGTACGGTCAGAATACTTGTCAAAGCGAAGAAATTGTGATAAACGACCATGCCGAAGTAAAAGGTTGATATTTGGGAACCTCGACAGGTTCCGTCATCACGTGGTTACGGAACACTTACAGGGTACAACGGCAACAAAATTTTGGACCGCGTAAAAAATCTTAGTTTCAGATAAGAGAGAGAGAGAGAGAAAATAATGCAGAGAAAGGCAGGGAGGTTAACCAGAGGTAGTTCCGGTTGGCTACCCTGCGCAGGGGGAAGGGTTAAGAGGGATAAAAAGAGAAATAGAGTGGAAGGGGGAGATAGAAAGAAAGGGAGACAAGCACGAACAAAGCGCGTACACTACAGAACGGTAGGGGGCGGCATTCTTAGAGTCTGTCGTGAAGCCCCGTAGACCGCAAGAACGTTAATAGCGCGAGTAAGGCCTTCAACGCGGATGTTCTTTCGGAGCATTGGCCTAAAGCTTTTAGTTCTGAAAGTGGACGATTGTCCAGCTGGTCCAGTACCCTGCACATCACTTGTCTCTCAGCACTGTATCGCGGGCAGACACAGATAATGTGTGCGAGCGTCTCGTCGATGTTACATGTGTCGCACGTGGGGCTGTTGGCCATTCCTATGAGGAAAGCATAGGCGTTTGTAAAGGCAACGCCTAGCCACAGACGGTAAAGCATGGTCTGTTCACGTCGTGGTAATCCAGGCGGGAGGTGCATCCGTATGTCAGGAGACAACGAACGCAACCGACACATGGTGAAAACATTTGAGTCCCACAGGGGCAAAGTACACTCACGGGAAATCAATCGCAGCCCAGCCGCAGCGTCTGTTCGCGAAAGCGGAATGAAAACTCGTTGACCACTTTCATGTGCCGATCGGGCAGCTTCGTCGGCTTGGTCATTCCCGCTGATGTTACAATGTCCTGGAAGCCACTGAAAGATTATGTTGTGACCCTTATTATAGCTTTGATGATATATGTGCCGAATTTCTGAGGCCAGTTGTTCATTGGGTCCGTGGCGCATTGGGCTTCGTATGCACTGAAGGGCTGCCTTGGAGTCACTGAAGACTGTCCATTGTTGCGGTGGTTTCTGCTTAATGAAATCAAGTGCAGCACGGAGCGCCGCGAGTTCTGTACCCGTCGATGTGGTCACACATGAAGTTGTTAATTTGATTTCCTCAGATTGTGCCGGGATGATGACTGCAGCAGCAGCGCTGTTAAGTTTTACTGAACCATCTGTGTATACATGTTGCCGGAATCTGTGCACGTTGTGAATGTGCTCCAAAGTTGCTTGCTTCAAAGCTTGTAATGGCACTCCAGCTTTCTTTCTGACTCCTGGAATATCAGTTGCACTTGCGGCCGGTGCAGACACCACAATGGATCTGACAATCGTGAAGCGGGCGTAAATTCTGATGGCAAGTACGACTGATGTCTTACAATAGTTTTAGCAAAAGTTGAAAGTGGCCTTTTTGCTGGCAAGCAAGCAAGATGGTGTGAGGGAATCCGAGTCAGGTGTCGGATGTGCGCTCTCAGGACATCTGTATCAATGTAGACTGTCAAAGGCGCGTCTTTGGCTATGGCCACTGTCGCAATCGATGACGTTGTTTTGGGAAAACTGAGACAGGTCCTTAGTGCTTGGGCTTGCACGCTCTGGAGTTTGCGAATATTCGTAGTACAAGTATTACCTATTACAGGTAAGCTGTACCGCAGGAAGCCCAAAAACAGTGCTTGATATAGTTGCAACATTGACGGTACTGTTGCGCCCCAGGACTTCCCGCCGAGAAATGCAAGAAGGTCCACAATGGCGGCCAAACGCTTCGTCATGTACGAGATGTGAGGGCTCCAAGACAAGTCTCTATCAATGATGACGCCAAGAAATCGGTGCGTTCGTCTATATCGTATGAGTTGGTCATTAATCCGCAAAGCATACGGGGACATCGATTTACGAGTAAAAGCAACGACTGCACATTTCTCAGCAGAAAGCTCCAGGCCTTGTCTTCTTAGGTATCTTGACACAGCCGTTGAGGCTTTCTGAAGTCGTGCGCGGACTTGTACACGTGTCACGCCTGAAGCCCATATGCAAATGTCGTCTGCATATACGGAGAGCTGTACAGTTTGCGGTAACGAATCAGCGAGACCAACGAGCACCAGGTTGAAAAGGGTAGGGCTGAGTACTCCGCCTTGCGGTACACCACGACTGGTATAGCTAGATGGCGTTGGTCCGTCTTCAGTCAAAATAAAGAAAGATCTTCCACGCAAATAGTTGCATATCCAGCGAAAGGTGCGTCCACCAATCCCTACAGCTTCTAAGGCGTCCAGAATTGCCTGATGATCTACATTGTCGTACGCACCTTTAACATCAAGGAATAGGGCCGCAGTGATTCGTTTCAGATGTTTCTGGTGTTGTACGTATGTTACCAGGTCGATAACGCTATCTATTGACGAGCGGCCACGTCGAAAACCAGCCATTACCTCTGGATAGACGTTGTAGAATTCCAAGTACCATTCTAGCCGTGCAAGTATCATTCTTTCCATTACCTTGCCGACACAGCTGGCCAGTGCTATTGGACGGTAAGATGACAATTCCAACGGGGATTTGCCAGCCTTGAGGAGTGGAACAAGCCGGCTGGATTTCCACGTTGTAGGGACCAAGCCGTCACGCCATGATGCGTTGTATAGGCCAAGAAGGGCATCTCTGGCCTCTTGACCAAGGTTTATAAGCGCAGAGTATGTGATGCCATCGTGTCCTGGTGACGAAGATCGCCTGCAACCAGCAAGTGCGGCCTCCAGTTCTTCGATGGAGAAAGCAGCGTCCATACGAGGATCCCGGGAGCAAGGGGGAACAATGGGAATAGGTGCGCAAGGTGAATACGTGAGCACCGGACCCGCGATCCTTGCGCAGTAATCTTCGGCCACCTCGACTTCTCGGCATCCTTGTTGTAGGGCTAGAGACTTAAATGGACGACGTTGTTGAGGAGCTGTTCGAAGACCACGGATTGTTCTCCAGACAACCGACAGAGGTTTACGTGGGTCGAGAGACTCACAAAACGACTTCCAGCGTTGATTGTGCAGTACAGCAAGACGACGCTGAATTTTCTTTTGAATGCGTCTGGCCTCTCTAAGGTCGTAGAGTGATTTAGTCCGTCGGTACCGTCGCTCCGCTCGCCGGCGGATTGCACGGAGGCTCTGTATTTCCGAATCAAAATCTGTGTATTTTTCTAATAAGTTCTAATAAGTTTTCTAATAAGATAAAGTTCATATACAGCTACCTGTGCGCAAAATATTACGTTTGAAGTAGGCGGGAATGTGTTACGAAAAACTCGCAAAGTAGACGCTAGTGAAAAAAGAAAACAAATATATGCGGTTCCCACACTCTGTGGGAATCAATGTAAGCGAAGCTCTCTGTTCTGTTTGCCTTGATTAACCATAATTAGCGGTGACGTTGACGGTGAATGCTTAATTTCTACGGCTTTTAGTCCAATACGAAAGTGGTGAGTTGATTCCAAACGTTTCCTTGAGTGCACTAGTGCTGTTTGTCTGCGCAGTACACAGGTCACACATCGAGACGTGTTTGCATGAGGCGCTGTTGCACACCCTTGTTCACAACCTCCGAGAAGGTTAGCATTGGCATTGCCTCAAATAGCATATCGCATAGCGGCAGAAGTGTTAAACATTAATTCAATTGTGGGGTTGTACGTGCCAAAACAACAATCGGATTACGAGGCAGGTCGTAGTGGCGGACTCCGGGTTAATTTGACGCCCTGATGCTCTTTAACGTGCAGCTTAATCTAAGTATACAAGCGTTTTCTTTTTTTATTTCAACCGTGTCGAAATGCAGCTACCGCGTTCAAGGTCGAGCCCGAAACCTAGCAATGCCATAGCCGTCAAGCTACAGCGGCGGGCACTGAAATGTTGATTTGACGTGCGACCGGTTTCGTAGTGTCACGTAGACGCTACGGTGTTTTAATGCGGCTTTGCGTCTGCACGCCGTGCGTCAGTTGTCCACTTCACAAATTTGCATGGTGCTTATTTTTCAGAAATAGAAGAAACTACCGCATCCCACCTTGAACTTAAATCTATCACGTTTGCCCGCAGTCACTGCCCTTCTAGTAGCAGCGTTTCCTCGCCTTCTCACACCAGCTTTTCTCTCTCCTGCCCTCGCCCCATGAATGGGAGGTGCGAGCGAAGAGTGGCAAGGCTCCTATTCACTCGTTTTGTGACTGCCGTCGGTTCTACCTATTTTCTGCCTCCTCTCCCTACAGTCTCTCTTCTATTCTATTTACATCCCTTCTGGACTGTTCCACGTTAGTAGAAAAGTAAGCGCTGCAATTTCCGTAATATTCTCGCGGGGACCCACAGACAATTACAGCTGTCGAGAGGGTATTGTGGCGACACCCAGGGTGCTGCAGAGGGCATTGTTCACAAGCGACTCGATGGAAAGGTCCAAACGAGTTTCTCGCGTCGCCTTTCCGCCCCTGCCATGCATGTGCCCGCCCTGAACCACCTCCCTACGTGGCGTGCAAGACAGCAGAAGCAGCAGCAGTAGTGGAAACGTCAAAGGAAGAGGCAAGGAAAGCTTCGCTTTAAAAGAAAAAGAGAATGACAATATTACCGATCGCCGGAAATGAGCCCGTCTTCTCGGCATGACCTCCGAGATCCGAAAGCGCTCGCGGCTGCGCGCGTCACGCTGAAAAATTTCGGAGGCTACCTGTCGGGATTTACGCCACATCCGCTAACCCCCAGGAGCACTCGCCGGTTGCTTGGGTACTATTCAAATGACAGTAATGAGAAAATCGAGCAATTACCAGCACTGACACTTTGCTAGTATAGCTTCAATAGTGTGTGCCACTATACGCATTTATAACGCTGTCGGTGCAGTGGCCCTTTAACGGCTCCGAAGCGTCAACCTTTTATTTTTGACATGGTCATCGACCACAATCTCTTCTTTGCAAGGAACAATGGAGCGACGAAAACGGGGACAAATCAGACCACCCGCGAAGCGCACAGCAGGACTCTCGTCGACAGAACGACTTTCATTGCTCGTGCAAAGTTACAACTGCCTCCATATCTTGTGGGTCGGCGCCACACGAAGCCATGCGGCTGGCTTCCGCGAACAAGGTGCATGCGAACAATAGTTTAGATCCAGTCGTGACTTGCGATGAAAGCTATTATTCGTTCTACGAGTATTTAAGCTGTCACGACAGTACACTTCCATTATCTACTGTAATGGCTGCACTATAGACAAAGCGAATGCATGCGAGTTTCGAAAAGAGCTTCGCTGTTAATACAAGCTACCGTTACGCGTACACGCCGAACAGAAGCGTTTCTTCTGTAATTCAAAGGGATTGTCCGTTAAAATGCACGTAATGCATGCCGAGGGGAATACCGCGTTTCTTTAGGCCCCTACATTATCTTTCCATTCTGCTAAGCAGCTCAGCGATTTCTCTTCTGATACTGCACGAACTGATTCCAAGAAGGATATTGCAGCCGGCCGGCGGTGTTTCATCACGGTGTATAAGAATCCAGCACAAGCAGGACAAGGACCCGAAGAAAACAGTCGACAAAGAGGACGAGTGCTACCACGCTTCTCTCTGGACTTTCTTTTTCTTTTCTCTATTACGGTTTTTTTTTTCTTTTTGTTTTGTTTGCGCTGGATCCTTAACTTGTTCCACAGATAGTACGCTAACGTCACTGCTGTCCGACCGCCAGCGCTTCTGCAGTGTCTGGTAGCTCGTGAAGCAGTGAGCACGGTACAAAAGAGAGAGTAAAAAAGGTGCCACGCGGTGTACGATTTGAGGTCCAATCAAGCGTAATACTCGTACCGACGAACACACCCACAGAGCTCCCAAGCTGATTCCCCCATCAGTCGGAGAAATGATCTTTCAGACGCGTCGTATACGTCAGGTGTCGGGCATCGCGTCGCGCCACGTGTGTGATGCCTCAATGACCGTACCTCTCTCTCTTTTTTTTCTGTCTGAGCTTTAATTTGTCCTGCGAAGCTGGGCTCAAGCAGCTCAATACACCAGCCACCGTGAACGCAATCGCTAACCCTGACCGTTTTTATAACGGATGCCATCAACGGAATTCACCTGGTATACTTCACAAACTAAAGAGAAAAAGCTCAGATTCTGATAAGAATAAAGATTATAGAGAAGAAATGAAAATAAAGCGAACACGAACGAAGAGCTCGGCTGATTCAGCCGTATAGAGATCTCGCTGCTCCAAACGTACAAAGCGAGCGACGTAGCAGCAGGAACGGAACGCCGTGGCAGCAGCCCAGGTTTCACCGCCTGCCTCTTTCTCTCTTCCTTTCTCTATTTCTATTTCTGTTGTTTGCGCAAGCCGGCGCATCGATCGTTGTATAAAAGGGAGAAAGGCACGTCCGACCCAAGAAGGCTTTCAATACGCTGGCTTCGCCTTCCAGGTCGATATAGAGCGAGCGCGCGCAGTAAGTAAGGAAAGAAACAAGTGTGCTAGCGCGCTTCGGCACTTGCTATCCAAACAAGAGATACAACCCTCATTAAGACTGGATGTAATAATTACACCGCCAAACGCACTTTCTCTTCGAAGCGCTATCTCCATGCACGACCTCGTGCCGTAGCGGCGCAGACTCTTGTTTGTACGAGGGCGAATCAGAAAATCTTTGCTCCTATTTCTTTTTAGCCAAATCACGGCTGTAAATGCGAAGCCAACATATCCACTCCCAGCGGCGGACCTTTCTTAGACCGGCCCGACCTTATCTACCGCTAGCTCCGCGGCACGGCGCTGCTGTCGGTTGTGGTTCACACGTCCGCGGTGTATACGAGCAACGAAGTGTGATTCGATTTCTGCAGAGCAACGGTCGAGCGCCCATCGAAATCCACACGGAAATGCAGCCCACGTATGAGGAAAGGTGTCTCGCTTTGAGAAGTTTGAGGTGGCGCTGCTGTGAGTTTGCAAAAGGCCGTGGGAAAAGACCGGTGGTTCCGCAGTCAGCCGGATGAATTCTTCTACCCCAGGGGCATCTCAAATTTAGTTCTGCGATGGGACAAATGTCTGAACTGCTGTGGGGACTATGCGTAAATATAGTATAAGGGACGTAGAATAGTACGTTATATTTGTAATCACCTGTATGTGCCTTATTTTGGCTAATAAAAAGATAGGCGCAAAAACTTTCTGATTCGCCCTCGTAGTTCTCGAGCAGCTGGCAAAAGAGCTGGCAGGAAGGAACAACAAGTCCGGAACCTTAGCGCTCTGGCGAGCTGAAAAAGATGCATATGGAGAAAAATGAAGCCGCGGAGCACCGTCTATATACTTTCTCGACAAAACGTCGTTTTATGCATTGAAGCCGAATAGTGACTGGAACGCCAATGCATTTCTGCGCAAAGTTCGGGAATTAATATGTCGAAACTGGTGTCATCCTGAGAATTTGTTTCAAGTTCAGAATAGTGGCTAGCCGGTCTTGTTGGTACGAACACATGCTTTAGCAAACAGCGTGTGTCATTTCCGTGTCCCGTTATTCGCGCTGTTTGCTAAAGAGAGAGAGAGAGAGAAAGAAAGGACGGGAAAGGCAGGGAGGTCAACCAGAAGGGCACACGGTTTGATGCGCTACAATGGGGGTGGGGGAAAGGGGAATAGAAAGAGGAAAATGGGAGAGAGTAAGCACTGAGTGCGCGTGGGAGGGACACTATACACGGGGACACTGTAAACGGTCTCATAAGCAGGTGCACTTCAAGTATTGCACTAGTGCACGAATCGCTTTCCGTGCCAGTGACGGGTGTGGCCACGGTTCGAGTATCCTTGATTCGGTTAACGGTCTTAAGTACATTCGGTGTAAAGTTGCCCGCAGAGAGAGGCGTTGCATATCGTAGCGAGGGCAGGTACACAATAGGTGCTCGATGGTTTCCTCGCACCCGCAGGAGTCGCACATCGGGCTCTCTGCCATTCTCAAACGATAGGAGTATGCGTTCGTGAACGCCGCTCCTAGCCACAAGCGGCACAGCAAGGCTGTTCGCCGCGGGAAAGGCTAGATGGCAGTTGTAGCCGTAGTGTGTGGTCCAGTTTATGTAATCGCCAATTGAAGGCACTTGAACTCCAGAGATCTTGTGACTTTTTACGTGCAAGTAGGCGAGAGAGAGAGAAAAAATGATAAATGAAAGGTAGGGAGGTTAACCAGGACTGAGCCCGGTTGGCTACCCTACACTGGGGAAAGGAAAAGGGGGACGGAAAGATTAAAAGAAGAGAAAGTTCACTGGAGATATCAGTCGGTCACTCAGTCCGGATCACAGACGCTGACTCAATCCGGTTGCTTTCAAATATCGCAGCAGCGCTTTTGTGGCCTTTTGTAGCTGTGATATGCGAGGCCATGATCTGATTGAGATTGAGAGCTGATTGAGAGCTGTGCAGAGGTCTTGCCTTTCATTTTCATAAGATCGGTAGTAGCACAGTAGGTGTTCTATGGTTTCCTCGACACCGCAGGCATTGCACTCGGCGCTATCAGCCATTCCAATCAGAAATGCATAAGCATTTGTGAATGCGACGCCCAAACGTAAGCGGCACAGCACTGTTTCCTCATTTTGCGGAAGACCTGGTAACAGCCGCAGTTGCATAGAGGGATCGAGGGAATGCAAGCGATGGTGAGTGAATTCAGGTGTGTGCCACTTCTCCAATGTCAAAGAGTGAGCTAGCTTGCCTAAGTGTTGGGCTGCGTCGGTCCGCGATAAAGGTATTGAAACAAGGGTTGCTCCTTCGTGTGCTTTTCTAGCAGCTTCGTCAGCGAGGTCGTTGCCGGAGATACCGCAATGACCAGGCAGCCACTGAAACACGACGTCGTGTCCTTTCGCGATCATGTGATGGTGCATTTCTCGTATCTCCGACACGAGTTGTTCACATGACCCGCGACGAAGAGATGCCAGAAGACATTGTAAGGCCGCCTTCGAATCGCAGAATATAGCCCACCGATTAGCCGGTTGGTTATTAATATAATCAACGGCACCTCGGAGGGCAACAAGCTCCGAACCAGTCGATGTTGTCAAGTGAGAAATTTTCTATTGGATGCTTAGTGATCGTGATGGTATAACCACTGCGCTGGTGGAGCTGGTCTGAGTGGAAGAGCCATCCCTATATATGTGTACTCGATCAAAGTAGAAAGTGTGCAAACAATCCAGAGCTGCTTGCTTCAAGGCCAAGGTAGGCAGGTTGGTCTTCTTTCTTATCCCTGGAACCGTAAGACGCACTTGAGGTTGTTTTAAACACCACAAAGCTGAGGTTGAACGTGCAGAGGGTGTGAAACCCGATGGTAAGGAGGCACGATGGATGCTGACCTTGTTGGAGAAGGACGCCTGTGGTCGTCGTTCCGGCAGGCACGCAAGAGAGCTTGACTGCATCCGTGAAACATGACGAACATGGGCTCTAAGCGTTTCGGTGCTAATGTAAGTCGTGATCGGATGGTCTTGAGCCATTATAATGGTTCCAGCTGTTGAGGCGCTGCGCGGAAGGCCAAGGCAAACACGTAGAGCCTGCGCCTGCACGCTCTGAAGTTTTCGAAGATTTGACTTGCATGTTTTAGCAAGCACGGGAGAACTATAGCGTAGGAATCCGATGAACAGTGCTCGATATAACTGTAGCATGGAGGCCACTGACGATCCCCAGTAGGCGAAGTTCCCAGGCAGCTTCCGACCTCACCAAAGGTGTTGGACGCGTCTCGCTATCTTCGTGGGCAGACCGGGCAGCCTTGTCAACTAGGTTGTTGCCGACGATATCACAGTGAGCAACAATACATTGAAATATAATGTTGTACCCTCTTTCCAGAGCATGGTGGTGCACTTCCCTGATGTCAGATATCATCTACTCGTAAGTTCTGTGATGTAATGCAGACTTGATACTGTGATACCTTAGAATCACAAAATACGACCCATTTCTCTGTTGGCTCTTCGGTGACGTGCGTCATAGCGGCATGGAGAGCTGCAAGTTCTGCCGACGTAGATGTAGTCATGTGTGACAAATTGAATCTAACTGTAACCTGCTTAGCTGGAACGACGAATGCGGCAGTTGAGCTGGTAGGTGAGGTCGAAGCATCGGTATATATATGTGTGTGGTCATGATACGTCTGGGGCAGTAATAGGAGTGTAAGTTGCTTCAGAGCCGGCGGTGGGCGATTGGACGTTTTCGTAATTCCAGGAATAGGAAAATTCACTTGAGGCTGTTGCAGGCACCACAGGGGAGATGAAGGCTTCATCGCCGGTGTAAAGATGACTGATGAGCGCTAATCAACCGTGAAAAGGTCGCTGGTTGTTTGCTAAATCATTGTTTCAAGTGGATCCGCCTTCTGAACTCTACGGCTAGAATTTGTAAATTGCAGTATGGGCCATAAGGTAACAAGTCAAAATTGTAATTAGGTATTTTTTCTTAATCAGTGGTATATGCTTTTCAATTTTCTGTGCAAGTCTGCTTCTTCGAGTAGTCCAGCTCGTGAATCAGAACTGCGCTATCTGCCGCAGGCAACTTCTAAACATTTTTGAAAGTGTTCGCTGAATCTATCTATCTATCTATCTATCTATCTATCTATCTATCTATCTATCTATCTATCTATCTATCTATCTGTCTGTCTGTCTGTCTGTCTGTCTGTCTGTCTGTCTGTCTGTCTGTCTGTCTGTCTGTCTGTCTGTCTGTCTGTCTGTCTGTCTGTCTGTCTGTCTGTCTGTCTGTCTGTCTGTCTGTCTGTCTGTCTGTCTGTCTGTCTGTCTGTCTGTCTGTCTGTCTGTCTGTCTGTCTGTCTGTCTGTCTGTCTGTCTGTCTGTCTGTCTGTCTGTCTGTCTGTCTGTCTGTCTGTCTGTCTGTCTGTCTGTCTGTCTGTCTGTCTGTCTGTCTGTCTGTCTGTCTGTCTGTCTGTCTGTCTGTCTGTCTGTCTGTCTGTCTGTCTGTCTGTCTGTCTGTCTGTCTGTCTGTCTGTCTGTCTGTCTGTCTGTCTGTCTGTCTGTCTGTCTGTCTGTCTGTCTGTCTGTCTGTCTGTCTGTCTGTCTGTCTGTCTGTCTGTCTGTCTGTCTGTCTGTCTGTCTGTCTGTCTGTCTGTCTGTCTGTCTGTCTGTCTGTCTGTCTGTCTGTCTGTCTGTCTGTCTGTCTGTCTGTCTGTCTGTCTGTCTGTCTGTCTGTCTGTCTGTCTGTCTGTCTGTCTGTCTGTCTGTCTGTCTGTCTGTCTGTCTGTCTGTCTGTCTGTCTGTCTGTCTGTCTGTCTGTCTGTCTGTCTGTCTGTCTGTCTGTCTGTCTGTCTGTCTGTCTGTCTGTCTGTCTGTCTGTCTGTCTGTCTGTCTGTCTGTCTGTCTGTCTGTCTGTCTGTCTGTCTGTCTGTCTGTCTGTCTGTCTGTCTGTCTGTCTGTCTGTCTGTCTGTCTGTCTGTCTGTCTGTCTGTCTGTCTGTCTGTCTGTCTGTCTGTCTGTCTGTCTGTCTGTCTGTCTGTCTGTCTGTCTGTCTGTCTGTCTGTCTGTCTGTCTGTCTGTCTGTCTGTCTGTCTGTCTGTCTGTCTGTCTGTCTGTCTGTCTGTCTGTCTGTCTGTCTGTCTGTCTGTCTGTCTGTCTGTCTGTCTGTCTGTCTGTCTGTCTGTCTGTCTGTCTGTCTGTCTGTCTGTCTGTCTGTCTGTCTGTCTGTCTGTCTGTCTGTCTGTCTGTCTGTCTGTCTGTCTGTCTGTCTGTCTGTCTGTCTGTCTGTCTGTCTGTCTGTCTGTCTGTCTGTCTGTCTGTCTGTCTGTCTGTCTGTCTGTCTGTCTGTCTGTCTGTCTGTCTGTCTGTCTGTCTGTCTGTCTGTCTGTCTGTCTGTCTGTCTGTCTGTCTGTCTGTCTGTCTGTCTGTCTGTCTGTCTGTCTGTCTGTCTGTCTGTCTGTCTGTCTGTCTGTCTGTCTGTCTGTCTGTCTGTCTGTCTGTCTGTCTGTCTGTCTGTCTGTCTGTCTGTCTGTCTGTCTGTCTGTCTGTCTGTCTGTCTGTCTGTCTGTCTGTCTGTCTATCTATCTATCTATCTATCTATCTATCTATCTATCTATCTATCAAGTGATTTATTTATTGAGCACGACTCCCAAGCACAAACGAAAGTGAGACTGGACTTCACGAAGTCTGTCGGCCGGCCGTGGCGTACGCGAAGTCTATTACCGAGAGCCAAGCCTTCGATTAGTACGCGCGTTTACCGCCTCATGACGTCTCCGATTCTTCTGTTTGGCGCCGATCTCTGGGCGCATTGTTTTCCCGCGAAAGGTGGTTGGTGCGTGCCTGCACCGAACACGAGCCCACGTACGCGTGCGAAAGACAAGCCGTCACACGACCGCGCGAACGTTCACACGCGTCGGCGGAAACAAGTGCTAGCGTGGTGCGCTGTTATTTCCACAGTGAAAGCAGGAGAGCACGGGTGAGGCAGATTTAGCAGGGCACGCGCGTGGTCAACGCTGCCGAGTTTATTTCTCCGTAGAAAAACACGATACGACTGATCCCATGGGGACAGCGAGCTTATATAGGAGGCTGAGAGACCGCAGACCTGACAGAAGAAGAAAGAGGGATATATATATAAAGGAAAACGAACAGTAACAGCGCTCCGCGTAAAATATCTGCTATGTCAACAAGCTTTCCGGAACGAAAAGAACGGCACCAAGCTGCTACCGAATGAAAGGACTTGGGAATTGTTGACGTGTCGCTCTTTTTGCAAACTTGCCGTACGCAACGCCTACTACGCCACTTCTATGCACCTGTCAAACAACGCTTGCAGGGACGTGACGTGTGTGTAGTTCGCTCTGTATAGAAAACAACCATTAAGCCGCTGTTTCTTTTTTTTTTTTTTTTTGCTACGTACTGAGAGTTGTCGAACACAATGCATCATCAACTACTAAGCATTTTCTTCGTGAGGTCCTCTTTGCAAACTTTAGCCACAACCTCGAAAGGATTCTGCACTATTACGTTTAAGCTCATTTTCAATCCTGCACATACATGTGCACCTACGTTATGTACAGGGTGTTTCACGTAACTTGAACCAAGGATTTAAAAAACAAAAAGTGGTTCCGCAGCTGAGTGAAACCACTGATATATGCTTTGCCGTTATGTGGCGCTCCTAAAAATATTTTTTTATTCCGATTAATTAGTTCATTCGAGGAGATCAATTATACAAAATCTTTATTATGAATTTCAAGGACAAATGCGTTTCGTTACGTTGTAGAGGTTGTTCAGAAACGACCTATCCAATTTTTTTGTGGCAACGTACATGCTGCGTGGCGATATATTTAGGCGTTCAGACAAAGTCCACGAAACATGAAATAAAACCACGTGACCGCGCTCATGCGCCATCGCACTGCAGCGCTCTCAACCGTGCGCGTGGAGCGAAGCGAGCGGCCTCGGCTCTGGGCATCGGCCTCACAATGCGCCAGCACCTTCCACGGCGGCACGCGGAAAACACGTGTCGCCGTCTTTAGTAGGCGAGCGGTCCGCGAACACGGTTCTTTCGCTCGAAGCACGCTTGAGAGCGCTGCAATAACGATAGCGCATGAGCGCGGTCACGTGGTTTTATTTATTATATTGCGGGCTTTGTTTGAACGCCTAAAAATATCACCACGTAGAATGTACGTTGCCACAAAAAAAAAAAAGAAAGAAAGAAAAATGGATCGGTCGTTTCTGAAAAAAACAACTTGCCGCAGGTGGGAACGATCCCACGTCCTCGCATTATGCGTGTGATGCTCTACCAACTGAGCTACCGCGGCACTTTTCATCCACTTTCAATTTCATTAATTTATAACTTCTTTATTTCAATTGGTCAGTACAAGTAACTCCCCTGTGTTGTCCTTGGTGTCGTTGTTGGCTTCTTATGATATGAAAAGCAACTATGAGACATGTTAAATTCTATCACTGAAATTGGTCACAACAGTGACACAGTCCACTCACCAATATGAGTGGCAAGACTGACGTGATTAGCACCGCGATTTAGTCAGCTCCTGAATCACGGTGATGCTCATACTGACCTCTGGATAGATAAATCTGGAACTGCACCATCTTATAGGAGGTACCCACTGACTTCATCGCTATTTTCAGTGCTCCTACATGTACGGATAACACAGTGAAAAATCTGCGTGTTGTTCCAATACGATTACCTGCATCGTCTCTACAGAGGCGCTGTGCAAGCTGCGAGTATAAGACGACCATATAGCTCATGAAATCACGTACTCATTCCCTGTTGAGGAGAGCGACTTGAAAGAATAACAGCACTTCATTTTATTTCGCAGTCATCCCATAGAAGCTGACTCATTCGTTGCAACAATACCTTGATTTGTGCGGGTTGGTTCATCTTGACAGTTTTCATTAGAAAGCGCTAACGACGAAAACAAGAAAAGGTACACACACGCATTTTCAGCACCCGTCCTGTCGTATGTGTGCCTGTGTGCCCTCGTCTTTAGCGCTTTCTTATGAAAACTGACTTGTCCTATTTAGTTATCCTTGATGGCGGATTTATCTGTGTATATGTGCTTCCTTTTTACTGATATTCCTCGTGTTGGGGAGGGAAGGGGCTGGAATGAAGGCGGCATGAAAAACGGTGGGTGGTCGTGCATTGTGTAATAAAAGCCCATTGACGAGGCCAAACAGTCGAAAGCCAATCAAACTGCGGGCTTTGACGCCCGAAATCAACAAACAGGCTAACAGAGACGCCGTACTGGGGGCTTTGCGTTCATTTCCACCATCTGGAGGTCGTCAACGCGAGCCTATATCAAAGTACACGAGCGTTCCTTTTTTTTTTTTCATAACGCCCGCCCTCATCGGAATGCTGATGTGAATCGAACCAGCCACCTCTTGCTAAGCAGCAGAAAGTCCATAGCCATGCACTGAGACAACGCGGCTGCTCTTGCCAAACAGTGCGCGCGGTAGTCGCTCCACACAAACTCAAGCTAGGAAGAATGCGACAGCTGCCAAACGCCTTTTACCAAACAGGTGCGCATAATCGCACGGATCAGAGAAAACTCAGTTAACCACAAATGACGACCGAGAAGGCAGAAACAGTGCCAGTAATGAAGTTTAAAAAGAGAAAGGAAGTTGGATTCAGAGCAGCCACAACTGAAAGAAAGGCAGGAGAGAAAAAAAAACGAAATAGGACTAACGCTCAGGATACATACAAAAGAACTCGGAGGAAAGGGCGCACAGACACACACGCAGACAGCACGCGGGAAGCAAGAAAGCGGCGACTCAAATTAGGAGCACCGGGAGGAACATCGCCGCGTGGAGGAACAAAAGGAATATAATTGCGCACGCGTCGCAAGCGGGAAGAAGGAAGAGGAATGCACCGCGGACAGCGCGAGCGCGTGCGCGCGCTTTAATCACGGCTCGTTTTTGTTCTAACTGCTGCTTGGTCAGAAGCAACAGCAGCAACAGCACCGACGCGCGCAGCTCGCTGCGGCAAACCACGCATATCGGTATGGAAGTTGAAGAAGAAGGAAAATTCTAGAGTGGCTCATTTACACGGACCGACAGAAGCAAAAAAGAACAAGGGTGACCAGAGAACATTAATCGAGGGAAGATGCGCATGCGCAGGAGAGAGTGCACTGGCCAGTACGGGTGGATGGGCAGAGGCCGCCAGTGGTATACTTTAAAAGGAAGAAGCTTCGGCGGGGGAGGAGATGGCCTCGCATTTTAATTACATCCGCTCGGCGCTCTCCTTAATCACGCTGCGCTAAGCGCCTCTGCCTCCACCGCACGCTGTGTATATACGTACTGGGATCTCGGAGAAAGAATAAACTGTTGCGATGCGCCGATTCCCCCCAGCGCGCTTCACCGCACGCGCCGCAAATTTGCGCGCTCACGCGATTCGGCGGTCAACGATTACGAAGGACCGAGTATAACCACGGTTAGCTAGTCTCGGAGAAAAAAGAAAGAAAGTAAGGAAAGCAGGGAGATAAAGAAGCGCGAGAAACACATTGCGCTGGGATCTTTCATTCTGTATGCGTCTGCGTATCTCTTTCGGTGCGCAGAGGTTCAAAAGAACGATGACGCTTGCAAGGTTCCGACTAATGGCATTTTTCATTTGGCGAACGCGAGAAGCCGCACTTGAAACTTCCTCGAATACGCTCTCGCAAGATCTTGCGCTGCAGCGAGATGGTGAAGTGGGCAAGTTGGTCGAACTTCATGGTGAATAATACAGTGCAAATGGGATGCTTATCACCACCGCCCTGTGTAGGAATGTAGCGATTCCTTTCTTTCGATTCGAGTCCTTTATTATCGTCCTCTGTTCCCCACTGGTCGATCACAGGCATGCAGAGCTCAGTGCGCACCGTTGACGAGACGCGAAAAGGAAAGGATTGGAATATTATCGTTAAACTATATGCCAACCCTAGCTCTATGGCTAAGTGTTATGCCACTTTTCCCCGGAACTGATCTATCCATACTATCCCCGGAACTGATCGACCGAGAATTCAGCCTGGAGTGGTAATGTTTCAACCACTGAAAAGCGTCGTATAGGATCCGAGTTCAGAGCACGGCTCACAGTATACCAGTACAGTGTGCTAACTTAATTGTTTGGGAGGTTTGGTTTGGTTTGGCAGCTTGAACTAGGCAAAGCTCGGTGCGCATACACTGAGACGAGCAACGATGCGTATGTGGTTGCGGTTTGCAATGGTATCTCATTTTCTGCGCGTCTCTAGCGCGCCAGTGTCGGCGAAGCTGTGGTGATAAATAAAAACTTCGTAGAGCCCTCGCACCTCTGCAAGGTGCCTATAATTCATGCACCAACAGCACCATAAGACGGTATTATCGTCTCATATGGCAACGGCGACGGAAACGCGATAACCGATTGACCGCCCACAATCACCACCGCAAGTTAAATGCTGCGCATGCTCAAAGGAGGCAGCTCCAAATGTTCCATCACCTCGAGCGAAAATGCGAAGGACTCACGACATTATGGTATATGTACCAGCCTATAAGGAGGTTACATTGTTTGAGAAATGGGTCCGACCTCGGGCTAACGTCAAAGAGACACTTGGGAGCTTCCATAGTGAGGCCCGCTCAGCTTCCTTACCTCACCCACTTTACCAAATACAGGCCTACGACTTCATTTCAGTATAATAATACCTCTCTCTTTTTTTCATAACGTCAGCTTAGCGACGGTCTCCGGCGACTAAATCTTGGTTGCAGCTGCACGTCGTGCACGCTGACGCCGTGAGCGTGTTGGCCCGCGTGGATTGTTCTCACTATTTGCCGGTGACCGTTTTTCACCGCATTATCACTTCTATAAACTTGTCTCTCATGTTCATCCGAAATTGATTTGATGTTGTCGCCGATTCCATGGTGAGCTAAGCCCGAGGGCACGGGATCAAATCCCGGCCGCGGCTCGGCCTCATTTCGGTGGGGGGCGAAACGCAATAAGGCCCGTGTACCGTGCATTGGGCTCCCGTTGAAGAACCCCAGGTGGTCAAAATTATCCCGGACTCACACTGTGACGTGCCTCATAATTATATCGTGGTTTTGACACGTGAAACCACAGAATTTATATGTTTAAAATTATTTATTGGCGAGAGAGCCTTGTCTGGTCAGATTGCGTGAATAGTGTTGTACGTGAGCACCAGCGATTACTCTGGAAGTTATACACGTATACGTCGCGGGCGGATTTGACACGCGTGTTCGCATTGGACGCCCGACAACTGCGCTCGTCGCCATCGCAATGCTTTGAGTTTTGCTTGTATTTCTGAGCACGAGTTCGTGCAATAAAGAGTAAAATTCTTAGCTCACACCTTCGGCAGTGTTTCATCCTTTAGTGTCACTACTACACCGTGCACGTTCTGGCCACGTGAACGAGGGAACGGGATCCAAACCATAGCGTCGTGCAATGAGACATCGTCTGATCCCGTTCTAATAGCAAACAGGGTCCACCCGTTTGGAATAGTTCGTCCCAACACCACTCACGTATTTTTCGCAGGAACGCGAACAGACAACGCGAGGCGAGTAATAGCAAAACAAGGCAGAGGTGGCCCTCGAGGAAAAGAAAAAAATAAAGGAGTGCATACTTCGCGGACTACGAGGAACGGGGCGACGCGCATGTGTGCGTGAAATTGCTGGAAACACGGGCGTGCGCGTAAAACCCGAGTTTACCGGCTGACAAAAAAAAAGAAAAAAAAAGAAGAAGAAATTGCAAGGCAAAGCTAGTAGCCCGCAAAGCAGCAAAGTTGTTCCGCATCCTCCTTTTCTTGACGATGCGCCGCCGCTGTATAGACTTGTGTTCGTGTTGCTAAAATTAGCCGCGCGAGCGCGAGTGGCTTCCAATTTGCGAAAGGACAGCGGGTTGGGGGAACAACCTCGGCGCGAAGATGTGGGCGAAGACAAAGGAAGAAAAAAGGAAGAGCGAAAGCCGTCGGTATTGCTTCGGTGACGATTGACGAGGAGCGGATCGAACGCGTGCTGTGCCTCGTTCGGAAGTCTCGGCAGCCGATTACTGTGTCGCCCAGGCACACCTCCTACATGCGCGATTTCGCGGACGAAATGACAAGTTCTCGAAAACGACCAGCCGTTCTCTTTATTTTTCTTTTTCTTTTTATGTTCGTCTGACGACTTTTAGCGTTAAATTTGGAGAGCGGCTATAACCGGTTATGTACCTTGTGTTTACACCCTACCAGGGACGTCATTTGTACTTCTACTTGTACGTTAGGATTTTGTGAAAACTTGTCTTAAACATTTTGTTTCTTTGCTGTCTGCATGACAACATTAGTAGTTGTGTCAGTTGTCGCTATAATTTCTTCTATATTCTTTGTGTGACACTTTTTTCGGGCACACTTATGAATTAAGAGGAGTAGCGAGCGCAACGTCTAAAGGGCACCAACATCTCCTTGAATACAGTTTATACGTTTGCTTGTTTTTTCGTTTATCATAAACATATTTTTTTTAACATCACCCGTGGCATGTAGCACAATTCTGCTACTTCAGCTGGATTACTCTCCGAGTAATTGGCATCCCTCAGTCTCGCTGCCCGCGTCTTGCCACGCGATTTCTGGACTGGATACGTGTCGTACGCAAGGGCGCCATATCCGAGAAGCAGTTGAATGTCTGCAACAAATCGCACATATATGTCAGCGTTATAACTCCTGATGAGCACAGGTTTCAGTTTGATGGACTGCACGCACTATGGCAGAGCGAGTTCTCTCAAACGCGACCACTCCCGCTCGGATCGACAAACGTACTGCCACGCTATTCCTCACTAAACTAAATTTAGCCCCGATTGCGTCACGAGTAGCGTGACAACGGCGCCATCACTTCACTTCACGCAACCCCCACGTGATCGAGTAATGGCTTCTTTCCTCTGCACAAAGACACCAGATTTAAGGTGCGTGCGTTGCAAATATGTAAGTGATAATAGTGTTAAATATTTTCGCTACATGCGGTTTTGTCACCCCCCCCCCCCCCCCCATGCTCATCGAATCGAAGGACGTTTCACGCCAATATGGAAAATAAATTAGCCTTTCTAGTAAAGGTCGGAACTATACCAGTACAGAAAAGTCCGTTCACATTCTGCCCCCATTACATCCCGTCCCCACTTAAACGCAGCCGCTACGGATGGTTACCGATACTATTACCGATGTTATGCTCAGCTGCGAGAGGCAATTCAGGAAAGTAAATTTTGGAAGCTTCACGAAACAAAGACAAAAGCTGCTGAATAGGAGGCTTATGCAGTCAGTTTTTTCGACGAGGAACTATAAGATTTATGACGAGAACGCTAAGATCAACATTGCTAAAACGTCCTTTTGATATAGAACGTACAAACTCTCTTTTTCATCAGTTTGCATATGCCACGGGGCAATACTTTCATATTACGTATCCAATATGTAACACATTCGACACGAATAGACCTATCGTTAAAAGCAGTTAACCGTGAGACGGTGACCTTGACCTGTTCTCGAACAGACAAGCAGCTGAACAGGAACGCGCTCGAACGTACGCGCACGAAGTCGCTGCTTTCCAGCTGGTCGTGAAGCGCTCTGGCATCCGCTAAATGCGCTTCGACTGGCGACGCGTCGAGACAATACATGGGTCGACGCGACAAAACGACGAGTGACACACAAGACTCCAAATTGCACCGAATCGCGGCTATACGAAATGAGGCAAGTTCACTGGCCTCGGCTCCATAATATAAACAAGCACACGCATGCTATAGTACGCTTCAGGATTTCAACCATCGTTTGCCAGCTTGCGTCCGGAAAGAACGGTGAAGGACAACTAGGAATGAGTCAGAAGAAGAAAAGGGTGCTGCTCGCGTCGAGCAATGACCGCGAAAAAGTGGGTTCGCGCTGCGAACGCAGCGTAGCGAGAGAAACCCACAGCGGAGAGCGAAGCGAAAGCGCGTACATGTGGCACTCTCGCTCGCGTGAACACCGCACGCGCACGCGCGTCGCCGACGACTCTCCCTTTGGAAAGCAACAAAAGCGAGTCGGACTGCTGGCCGCGAAAGAAAGAAAAGACGAGAAAGGAGTACAGGACAAAGGACCCGGATCGTAAAGCGACGCGCACGCTGAATATTCGAAAGAAACCGTCTAACGTATACACCGGGCCAACAGAAAGGAGCGGAATAAGTATCCATCTCGCTGTTCGCGTAACAGAAATTGTATGGCGCCAGAGCGCGCACCGAGCCGAATAGTGGAATAGGCCGGCACTCGAACAGGATTTGCGGTCACCGAGCACAAAGGAGGCGAAGCAGCAACGCGTATGGCAGGACGGCGATGCCAGCCGAGCGAAGGGCGAAAGCACCGCAGCTGACAGAGAACTGCGACTGTGCGGATTACGAGTTCTCGGCCTCTCCTTCGCGTTCTGCATTCACCCTCGCCGAGGAGCGAGCGAGGGCCAGACACAAAGGCGCTCGCGCGCGAGTGCGGGATAACTTAGCGTAATGGCCTGCGCCGACCGAGTGCGCGAACGTTACCGCTCGGCGAAATATCTTAAAGGTATAGTGGGTCTCCATGGGTCGTAAGAATGCTAGGCTGTGTCGCTCTGAAGAAGCGTATAGGCAACTTAAGAGATAGTATGAGTCAATTAGAAACCGTTCTGAATGTACGAATAAGGGAAGGTTTCACAGAGCCTTTAGTCCGAAAGAACTGTTTGCCAATGGCAACAGCCTCCTCAGCTTATGTTAAGTTCATTGTCAGAAAGTCATTCGAGCGCTTCTTCAGTACCTGGAGGCAACAGACTTGAATTCCCGACTGTACACATGCTGCACCTATAGCTTAGTGCATGTGAAGGTGCGATATAGACTCACGTCTTAGCTCTCTATTTTTCACCCCTCATCCTCCTCCCCGCATGTAGGGTAGCAAACTGGACTCAGTCTGGTTAACCTCCCTGCCTTCTATATCTTCTCTCTCTCTCATTGTCATATATTTACCAAATCCAACACCGCACAGCAACGCAAGGCCTGCACGATTGGAGCCGCAACACACGGGTGAAGCAACGTTTCCATTGCGAAGTTCAAACAGTGTCAATGATGTCGCTAGCTGCCCCTGCCCGTACCCTAGCCAGCGAAGGCGCCGGACAACCGAGAAGAATCCTCACCAAGCGGAATAGGCATGCGCGGTGAGCTTCGTGAATTTGGGGCACGGCAGGCTGAAGCGAGCTGCACCTGGCCTCCGCCCCCTCCCCCCCCACGCACACACACAACATTGCATAGTCCACTCAGCGTTTAAAAGAAGGAGAATAAAGGCCGGGCGGAGGTGCGGCACGTACCACCGCGGTCACGATTCTGCAAAACAAGCTGAGTATAGAACGGTACGCGAGGTTCATTGTGTGAGAACGCACTCGCATGTGGCTGCAGCCACGTACACAGCTGCGTACGCTAACGGGACCATCTGAGCGTGAACCAGCGGCATGGTCCGGGTACGCAAATCATCACCCCCTGTCGCTCGCCGGCAAATGCTGCTTTTAGAATAGTGGCAAAAACACGTCGTTCACAAGCCTCAACATTTCTCTGGAATTAGGCTACAGCAATAACGTTTCCGATACTTAAAGGAGAAATCTGGTGCTATGGCGTCTACGCGTGCCATGGGAACCACGCTTCATCTAGCACGGAAATGATGGGTATAGGACATGGATTTATAAACATCGCCTATTTGGCGGTTGCTCGTCTTAACCTAATGGTGCCATCTCAAGCTTGTTCTATGGCAATGCCTCATTTACTCCTTATTTTCTAGGATCGTAGCGTTTTCGTAAAATTGCAAATAAGAAATGTTATTTATCGAAAGCTGTCACCCATGGTGAAAGTCACTGTCCCAAAAGCTATCTAGCGCCACGCATAACTTAATTCGCTGTGGAGACTTATTTGTGCATTCGAAATTACATAAGAGAATGAATTAGCTATCAGAGGAAAGCACTTCACTAGTCTAAAGAAATGTGGACATTTAATTTGGAAATAAAGGTAGCAGCTGCAGCTTGCTTCCTCGAAGAAGCCATGTCAAATCGTAGGAATATCCGTGTACCGACCGTCATTCCCGCACGGTGGTTGAACGACTGCAGCGTCGTATATCTCTCTGACGATTTTAGTAGGAAGCTCTTATGTCTACAGCGGCCGAAATGGCAATGCTTTCCATCCGTAAGAACCATTCGTCATGGGCTATTCCCTTTCTCTATAAACATGTGTTAGCTTTCGGGATTGGCAGAGAGCTTGTCCTTACATACGATCTTCTAAGCCTACGCAATTTAATTTCAGCTCTTTATTTCAGACAATGAAGTCTCGGCTCGGATACAAGAGCAAAAAGCTGAGGTGCTCTGCCTGACGGGACCCTAGCACCCGAATGCACATACTCAGAGCATGCGGCAACGGAAACAAGAACATCACACGCTATCGTTACATACACAACATATTTGTTATGCAAAGTAAACAAGCGGACCAATTGCGATTTGCGAATGCGGGCACAGAATTTCAAAACACCTAACCACGCGTTGAATGTGATAGAACTTCAGCAGATTGGGTATATGACGCTCTGGTCGCAAAGACATGGCGATCACTCGACAAGTGGCTGGGTCTCTGCCGACGAGCAGCTTGCTGGTGCTCCAGGTGCGACTTGAATATTTCAATATGCAGGGTAGCAAAATTCGTTACATCCCGAGGCCTTCGTACGCAACGAAACGGCACGAGGCTGCACACGCATATGATGGGACCGAGTACGACTCGAGGACCCCGCCAGCGTGATACCGGCCGCGCAATTCCACAGGCAAGTGGCCCTCGGGATGAACGGCACCGCTTGCACAAAAACACTCGGCAGTGGCGCGCGCCTGGCTCTCAGCGAGGCACTGATGCAATCCCCGAGAGGCTAGTCATCGAGTTTTCCGAAGTGGGCCGTGGGAGGCGAAGGAGGGGGGCTGGTCGGTGCGTCATAGGATGCTTTTTGTATTTGCGACTGGCATTGCGATGCAGGCGAGGCCACTTCGTTCCAGCACGCGCGAGAGGCTTTATCGGATTGGTTCCGGACCACTTCAGACCCCTTCCCCCAGCGAGCTCTTTATACTGTTCTTTTAACTTGCCGATGAAATCCTAGTACACGAGCACTATAATACTCTCCGTCTCAAAAAAGTCCGTGCACTGCGGCGAACGCTGCGAGACCTACCGTTTACCCAGGACCAAGGGACGCGCGTGTGTCAGCCAAAGAAAAAGGCTCGCCCGCTGTGTGCCGCTAATTAATCTGCGATCATATACAGTTCCACTGGTGATGGAAAACGCACAGCGGCGGTAAATATGGCCGAGCGGTCCGTTTGCGTTGTCGTTCCCCTATTGACTCACGCGACCGGTAGCTTTCAATGTACTGCACAGAACTGGTTTAGCGTTACCGTCGCTCGAAATGGAGCTGCACGGAAATTGCAGCAGTAACATCGGGTTCGGTTCGCGGCCGCAACAGCAGCGTTTGGTGCAGCGACCGCAACAGCAGCTTGAGCCCTCGGAATGAAGCGAGGAAAGTGACGCTTCGGAAGTAATAGTCCTCTGCCTTCCTTCCGTGTTCTTGCCTCTTTGCAGCTCTTTCCTAGACTAAGCAAAATAACTCGTGTTCCAGTAAGCAGAGCCCTTTCTTTCTTTATTTCTTTCTTTTTTTCTTTCTTTTTTTGTTATTTATCGGTTTACGCTTAGTTTCCATTGGTTCTCCTAGAGTATACCTATTTATGGCGTCATAGTGAGTCTAGACTGGCGAGCCCACAAAATGCTGCGTTTTCTTAACTTGATGTTCCCAGAGTCTTTTCCGACCACCGTCCACCCTCAACAGTAGAAGCGAGTGTTTCCGTCCATTTCCGAAATTACCTTCGTTCTTAATTTTTTTTTCTTGATCTCCTTGAGAAAACTCTTTCTCTCAATTTCTTAACTTTTTTTTTTCTACTCCAGCCAACTGTTCGCATCAAGGGCGTTCGCGTTGGCTCAGCACCTTAAAGAGATTTTGCTCCTGTAACCACACACTTATGATTGCGCAATACCAGCGCTTTGTGATGACGTAAGGACAACAGTGATATCCAGTTGTGATCCTGTTTTCGCCGCAACTCCACAGTAAATGTGGAGTTCCGCCAATAATATTTTTATTATTTTTTTATTATTATAACCTGTCATCTGTACATGCTCTGTATTTCGTTCCACTCCTTTCTGTAACGCCTTCGGGCCTTGAAGGTACAATAAATAAATAAATTAAAATGTCTTTGTTTAGTTTAGTGGTGTTAAACTGGTGACTATGTCGCATGCTACGAAAGTGGATTGGGCGGACTTTGTGACAGACCCGCGACTTACAGTGCTCGCGCCACTGATGCAGCGCTTAGAGTTCACAAGTCCACTGGAGGTCGAAAAGTCGAATGCTGAATATTATGCCCCGGCACTCCAGTCCTGCTGCTATCTTCAGCAGATTTTTTTTTTAATACTACAGAGAGTCGCAGCTCCTCCTTTTAAGCTTCTTGTAGCACCTTGATGCCGTCGTTACGCTTTGCTTCCTAAGCTTTTCGTGCTCTATAGAAGCAGTGAAATCGTGAGAACACATGTTTAACACCCTTAAAAGAGTTCATTTATTCTTGAAGGAGAGTACTTGCAGTTCCAAAGGCAAACTAATAAATGTCCCGGAGGTGCATGGTTATAAGGGCATGACTACTGTACGCAAGCGTTAAATCGTATCAGTCCATTCGTAATAGATATGCAGAGCAAGCCGTTGCATATGTGTGTTGGTGAGGATGTTGACACTGTATGTGGGCGATAGTGCATTGTTGTGATAGTGTAGGTGATACGTGACACTGCTGCCCAGGCTGTGCAGATTGCTTTCTACACTCAAGCCCGGTTTTAACGAACAGGCTCATGCTCTATAAATACAGTGAACTCGTTAAGACGAACTCTGTTAATCCGAATTCTCGCATATAACGAACGACATGGGAACGTTTGCTTGGTTTTCCATTGACCCAATGAAAAAAAAAATCCACTTAAGACGAACCGCCTCAGACGTACTCTTCAGTTAAGGCGAACATTCAGAGTGACCGCCACCGCTACCGATCCTGGAGACTAGGGTACGTCCGTATCGCAAACAAAAGTTGTAGCAACTCTAGGAGGAGGTGAACTCGGCGCGCGTCCGCCTACCTTCCTCTTCCGCGACGCTTCACCTCGTTTCTCCTTTCTTCTATTAAGTTGCTATTAAGTTCAACTAAATGCTTTTTATGTTATTTTCCCACGTTGTCAGCCTGCTTCCTTTACCGTTTTGAAGTAAGATACTTGGATGCGCCTGGTCATGTTGCCAATTATTTCTAATAAGACGAACAACTTGTCATAGTCCCTTCGAGTTCGTCTTAAAGGGAGTGTACTGTAGGTCGAAGCAACAGCTAACTCGATATACCCAAGCTCGCCTATAATGAACTCAAAAGAACTTTTGTGATGTTTTCATTGTATACGGGCTCGTTATCTTCAATGGATAAGAGAAGCAAGGAAGGAATGTACTTATTGAAAACAAAGCTACGCGTAGTAGCCAGCAGTAATATTTTCCTATTCCCTGAACTGTTCCACAGCGTCACTAAGAGTGGCGTTTTTGAAACTTGCGCGAGATGACGCAGACCCTGCACCATGTGTAAGCAACGCCGCGGCACAATTCTAAACGACTAGTCCGCATTTCAGCACGCATGCTCGGACAAAAAGAAAAAGACAAAGCCTGGCAAAAGAAACAATAAAAATAACTACCTTGATAGCGCTGGCAACGGAGACCCCTAATTCTAAAAATCCGATATTCAGTTCGTTATGAGGGAGTTATTCTACATTAATACGGGTCAGCAGATTCCTTGTGTTCGATAAAGAGACTAATTCGCTTTACCCAGATTCATTATATGTTTACGTCATCCCCCAGTGTATACAAGGTAGCCAGCCAGACTCTTGACCAATAGACATGCCTGCCTTCTTCTTATGTCTCTCATTCACTCCGATCTCCGGCAGCGCATCACATGCCGAGCTTGACAGAAACTACGCATAATCGGACTGTACTGACGATAATTAAACCCGTTCATTGCGATTGGAGGCCGTCATTCACGTGTATTGCAGATTTCCTGCTCTCACGCTCGAGCTTGTAGTACCTCTGCCAGGGCGTTCTGAAACGAGCATTCGAATAAGTCACACATTTGTTTATTCACGTATTATTTTGCAACCTCCACTGAACTTGCGTTTTGGAACGACAGCTGCCTCTTTATTCTTATTTGATTGTTGTTTGGTTTTTTTATCGCGCGTTAGAGAATAGTAGTAGCCGGCGCTACAGGAGACGCCAACGTCTCCTTGTATATATATATATATATATATATATATATATATATATAGTGAGAGAGAAAGAACGACAGATAAAAGAGAGATAAATGAACAGCGTCTCCTGCTGCACAGAACCACAATGTCGGTTATATCGTGACCAAAGTTCGTGTATGAACAAATCCTCTGCATAAGCTACAGTTGCCAAACTTCTTCAGAAAGCTTCTGTGAGCTGCATCGTGTTGCCGGCACAAAGAGGGCGCTCTTCTTGAACCAGGCCGTTTGGTTTTTGAACCGTTTTTGAATTTGCCGGTTGCTTTGTGACTCGTTTATTCCCTGCACCTATTAGCGTTCATACATGCGCTGCGGTGTAGAAAGTAGTGGGGAGCTTCCTGTGGCAATCTAGAGTCTTTTCGAAAGCAACAAGTGTGGCGCAGATCCAATCGGGGCGGAGGGTTCGAGCAGCGTTTACCCTGAATTCCTACAGCGGGCAAAACTCGTCCACATTCGGGGAAAACGCGATAAGAACGTAATACTGCGCTACAATATATTTCGCGATTCTCTGCTCGGGTGTCTCAAAACTGATTTCATTCGTCCCTTGTTTAAAGCAGAGGCCGAAGTTCACGAAGCTCTTTGCCCCCGGTTGGCCACATTTTCTAATAGCACATGTCCGACATCATGATCGACTGGTACCTGATGTTGCCAAGTGTTCTAGTGTAAGCGTTTTCTTTTTGCAATTTCATTTTTATGCTGTCCTTCGTTACGGCTGGCATGCAAAAAAACGCCCCACACTGATGTCAGCAACTCTCGAAACAAGCGCGCGTTCGCCGAGTTGTCAAAGTTCAAGCCGGTATATGCAAACATAACTGCTATATATACGGCGATGTCCCGCGTAATCGCGAGAAGAGTCGATAACTGCCCCGTACCCGGCGCGTTTTACAATACCCGCCGCATCCTGAAGTGAGAGTATGAACGGGTCGTCATTCCGGCGATAAGGCGTCGTCCGTTTTGCTGGCGGATCTCGCCGAATGTTGCATGGCGCGATACATAAGACGAGCCCGACGTTCGATTGGCTTGCGATGTCGGCAGCTACGTCGCGGAGACGTGTAGCGGCGGCTTCGCTGAGTGGGCCACCGCTGACGCACCGTTTTGGATTGCTTCCAAGAAGAGTAGGGGGAGATTCTGTCGCGGCCGACGACACAACAGCGAACTAGAATGCGCCCGAAGCTCGAAAGAAGCAGCCGCAATGGGGCAAGTCGCGAGAGGTTTCTTTCAGGAACGTTCGAGGACCGTCACAAACGCAGACAGGTTAACGCAACGTATATTCTGAAGACTTTAACGAATTACAGTTGTTCGGAAGACGTCTATAAGTATGGCGGATCTATTTCTGATGTATTTTATTGTAAAAATACGCGTATAAAATGGCTCGCGAAGCTTGGTAACCGGCACAGGACACGGCCGGTTAAATATGGACGTTTACGCAATGTCTTTTGCCAGGAAGTGAAACAGGTGGCATGTTGTGCACGTGATATATATATATATATATATATATATATATTGGTGTTTCTGCCCCCTTCCTTTCTTTCTTTGTATACGTTGTGTGAGGTAACAATGACTGTATGCTCTCTGTGTACAGTAAAAAGAGCACAACATACACCATACCTGAATTCCGGACATACTCATGTCGTATTCGAAACGTTTGCTCACAGTCTCAGAACAAACGCAACTGTCAGACTCTGTTCTGAGAGTTTGTTTTGCCACAGCGAACACGTGCGCGCCTGGGCGCATGTTTGTAACCTTAGACACGTGCACTTACCATGTTGGCTGATGTGCCGAAGGACTCCGGCCGACGAATACACTAACTTTACACACTGCTCGGCGCTTCGGAGTAGTCTCGGTAGCAGATATTTCGCGGGCACCGATGCACACTGCACCGCGTTGTACACACCAACCGCACTTTCGCCGAAAAACGAACAGCCGGAGACGCCTACGATCGGAAACCGGCTTTCATCGGCAGTCTGTGCACGTAGCAGGCATTACTGCTGCCCACACGAACTGTAGCCCGGACGCTCTCTGCAGACGGGAAGAGCACACACGCAGAACACAAACATCGTAATAGTGCACATAGTGATTCTGCACGTGCCGTAACACCGATCCACTCGCACAACCAGATTGGCGTCGTCCCGTGAAGGGCGTAGCAGACGATATGCGAAGCAGACGACACAGCAGGAACTCTCTCGTTCGGAGGCAATGACACCCGCGCAGCTCACGAACACGAAGGCTCAACGAACCCTCAAGAGGCTGCCGCGGCACTCTAAACGAAAGCACGCGCGGATACGCAGCGTTGACATGCGTTGTCTTATAGCACAACACACATCACCACCAGCACGAAAGAACAAAGCCCTTCCGGACGATTGCACAGATGCGTTGCCACAGCGTCAATCCGAATCCGTAGCCACAGCCGCACGCCAGTTGCGGGCGACAGTTCCACGCGCACGCATAAACACACAAGCGACGACTCCTTCCAAGCTGCACGCTGCTGCTACCGCCGCTCCCGCGAGTCGAGCGACGACGCAGGGGCACTCCCAGCTGGCTTTCCAGAACCGGGCGGTGATATCATATCGGCGTCGTCGCGCGCGAGCGACTCTCACACGTCACATCCGGGTGAGTGAGGGACTCGAACGAGGAGCGGTGCCCCTCCGTCAGCGGTCCGACGGGCCTTGAACGTGGCGGCGTTTACGCTGGCAGCGCGCGCGCACACACACACCCGGCCGTTGTACCAGCCTCCCGGCAAAGTCATGTACTGGGAGCTTTTGTTTTCCGTTACCTGTCCGACCGACGGCCGTTCCCTCACTCAGCCGGCGCACTTTTCTCTTTCGGGCGCTTTCACCCGTCGCTTCACGGCCGGTGCGCGGGGCGGGCATATGTGGAGCGCGAAGGATGACCTTGATTGCTCGGGGACCTGAGCCACTTGGGGAAGCAAAACGACCAAGCGCGCACTGTGCGCGACGCAAGTCTCGTTTTGACTGCGATTTGCGGTCCCTTATCTGTGAAAGTGCCATTTCGCGGCGACGCGTTCCTGCGCGAGCAACTCAAAGCAAGTGTACGCCGTCTCATCCTGTGCGGATTGGCTCCTTTGCCACCTGCGCAGCGACAGCGGGGCGTCCGTGTCAAACAAGAACTGTTTCAGACAACTTCGAGGCGACCACTGTCCGCCCGCCATGCCAGTTTGGCTGTGTTCTGACGAGGTCTGACCTTTGTTTTGTTCGCCCTATTGAAACGGGACACGTCTACACTTGACAACCAAGGCGGTAATGTACCGAGGTGGCGAGGCTACTTTAAGGGCGCAGCTCCACTATTGATTTCTGTCTCCGGTACAAAAACACGGTGACTTCAAATAAACGGAACTTTCGGATAAGCAGAACTTTGCTTGCCTATTGATTGTATAACCGAGACAGCTTTCTTCTCCACTCAGATTAAATGGAACTACCGCTATGGATACCGTCAAATGCAATTCACTCCGAATGTGCCTCACAGCGTTTTAGTTTCGCAATCCAGATATCAACGAGGAAGCCCCACTTCTATGAGAGTTAACTGTCTTAAAAGAAAATATTCATCCATGGCTTCGTGATAGGAGACTGCACGTGAAGTGTGGTATGTTAGACAGTCACATGGAAGCCTTGTTTCTGCAAGACGTTGTAGGTGGCTAGTTGGTTCCGACAAGGCTTGCACAAGACCGAGAAAATTGAATTGAATTACGGGGTTTTACGTGCCAAAACCACGATTTGATTACTACAAGGTACGCCGTAATGGGAGACTCCGGATTAATTTTGGCCACCGGGGGACCTTTAACGTGCCCCCAATGCACGGCACACGGGCGTTCTTGGATTTCGCTCCAATCGAAATGCGGCCATGATTTGATCCCGCGACCTCGTGCTTAGCAGCGCAACACCACAGCCGCTAAGCCACCGCGGTGGGTCACAAGCCAGACTAGTATCTTGCCTGTCCTACGCCTTAGTTCCTTATGAGGAGTCTCTAAACTGGCGTCCTAGTGCATTGTTATGCAACGCTCTCTCGTTGATTCATTGATCTAAAAAAATGCTTCGCTCTTTTAGAGCTGCCGTGTGTATACACTCTCAAAACAGTTGCACTCTTTGGGGTGTATGTTTGCCACGCAACAATAATCGTCACCTGTCTTGCTTGCGTTTCCTTTCTTAAAAATGCTGCGCTCGTTACTTTCCTGTCGAGATTGCTCTGTCATGCTGATAACGCGCATGCCGTCCGTGACTTGGAAGTACTGGGCTCGCAGCGTTAAAGAAAGGAAATGCGGGTAAGACAGATGACGATTATCGTTGTGTGGCAGATATACACCCCAAAGGGTGCAACTGTTTTTAGAGTGTATAATAAATATGTCGCGTACTTCGCTTAGACGACGTTTTCGGTAAAGTGAACAAAATAAAGGCTCCCGTGCTATTAAGTGCACTTGCTTTCAAACGAGAGGACGACACAAACAAGTAAAACAGAGTCAATGTTCGCACCGGCAATACACAACAGAGTCACCCGAACAGCTGCTGCAGATTATGTTTCTTATGTGTCCGCATGTGTATGGTCGTAAAACGTGGGGTACCCCTGTGATGACTCTGCAGTTATTCTGTGCGAACGTACTGTGACGCCACCGCACCTGTTCACGAACCTGAACGTGCACAGGTGCACTGAACTGGTTCGAGCTCACCGCTTTCTCAAAGTATGAGGCTGTATCGGCAACGGGCTCCAAATGCAACGCAATTTCACCACCGAAGGGACGATCCCATGTAACGGATGTCAAAGTTATCTCCCACGAGGACCGGACGATTTGCTTCGCTTTTTATCAGCCCACAAGCTGAAGAAGTCAGCCATCGAGCTAGAGTCCACTGCGCGCCTCCTCGCTCGGCAAAGAAAGTAATGGCGCAAACAATCAACTACGGGTGATTAGGTGCCAGCTAACGCGTTCCTGTTCACTTTATTGAGCGTTAATACCCGGCCCTGATTCTAGGCAGTGCGTTTACTCGAACAAAACTAAAGTGCAGCACGGATTTCCGTGACTGATACCACGCTGCGCGACACTGTGTGTCACAGATGCCGTTCAGCGATTACAAAGACCAGCAGTCCTTGGCTGACACCGAACCGTACGCTGAATGAATGAGTGAGCATACATCGACGATAAGTGTCGACAATGTAATAAAGATAATGTCAACACCTAAGGGTGCCTCAAACGTGACTCATATCCCTTCCATTTGCCCAAGTTTACGCCTACAATCCGCAGGGACAGTGATCATATCGCTGATAAAATTGCTTAAACAAAGAGCTACGTCAATAGGGCTTATAATGAAGGCCATATAGTTTCCGAAAAAAAAAAATACTGGAGGCGACTATGACGTTATTGTCTACGAAAGCTGCAATTATACATAGCGGTTCGCTGTTCACCCAGCGTGGGAAGGATGAGTATTAGAAGGGCCTTGGCCTATAAACTTCGTTCGTCTGACTTCAAACAACTTTGTGGCCTTGAAAATGTACCATTTTAGACACAATATTACGTTACTGCTACAATTACCTATGATTATGCATTTCCGATGAAACTTGCTGTCATCGTGCGTTTAGAAAGATGATATAGAAAGAGAAGGTAATTTATAAATATGAACCGTGATAAACAGCAACTCAAAGACGTCTAAAGCGGCAAGCACAAACATCAGACAAGTAGCCATGGTAGCCAATCTTCGGATCAGAAGCAGGAGGATCAGCGCTAGAGCTTCCTCTAATAGAGCTTCCTCTAGAGCTTCCACTAGAACACATAAATACCCAAAAAAGTGGATGGGGAAACAGCGCCGCGGTAGCTCAATTGGTCGAGCATCGCACGCGAAATGCGAAGGTTGTGGGTTCGGTTCCCACCTGCGGCAAGTTGTTTTTTCACCCACTTTAATTTCCATCAAATTATCGTTTCTTTATTTCATTTATTAAGCACAAGTAATTTCCCCTATGTTGTCCTTGGTGTCAGCGTTTGTTGGCTTCTTATGATATGACAATATATATGTATAGGAGACCTTATGGTGAGGGCAGCTAGTTGCAGCAACGCCTTCTGGCGCATCCCCACCAACGTTCCACCAGCCACGTCATTAAAAAAAGTTATTTCTCACTATATTTACGCGTTTGCCCAACATGGCTACGTAGGCATTGTGATCGACCCGAAGGCGGGTGCAGCATCTGTGACTATAAACAACAGCAAGACATTTCTCCCTCCCTCGCTCCCCCCCCCCCTCCCCCTCCCCCCCTCTCTCTCTCATTCGTTGACGAAACTGTGCTCACGTCCGAAATGTAAATACGATCCCGTACATCCCTCTCGCAGAAGCGGCTCGCATGTCGGTTTGTTTATTTAAAAACTCTGTTCACCGGTGAAACAATGCCTCGCGATGTAATCTCCTGATTCGTAAACGTATACGAGCGGGCCGGGAAGCACTGTTTACACTTATTACTCTTACTTACCGCTAGTCGCCCCACGACTACGGGCCGACGAGCGAAGATTAGCGATGCGTTTACTTCGGTCCTAACGAAACTGGGATGGTGCTGTCATCCACAATGTGGTGCCACGCGAGGCCTCTGAAAACAACAACAATAACGAAACGAATATCCCGGAGCTTAGCTTTAGTCGGAAGAAGAGTGTGCGCATTGCTTTTGAGGCCAGTGTTTATAAAATTTGTATTTCTTTCTTTATTTTTTTCTTCTGACATACTGTGGTACTGTAGTATGTGGCTGACAAAGAACATTACACAACTAAATGAAAAGCGCTAATGGAAATATCTCGCTGTGATCCTAGAAGCAGCGCGTATGCCTGCACATTCGTGCGGACTTAAGGAAATCGCTGCAATCAAGGACTAGTCGCACACATTTTAGCCGTGTTTGGATGTAGCTTTAGTGCTTCCAAATGAAGCACAGTGATCCAATGGCTCGTGATATCGCTGACATACGGTAGGCAGTATATCCTAGCGTAAACAGTGTAGAACGGCCGCCGCCAGCTCGGTCGACGACTGACTGAATAGCGAATCAGCCAGGAAGCACGCGGCACAAGCCCGGAGCCAACATCCGCGGGCCTTTGAGTATTCTTTGACCATTCTTTTCCAAGCTAAACTTACAATAGATCAGCTACTCCAGTTAAGGCTTGCTATGTAAACACATAGGGAAATTTTGCATGACCCTAATACCCTGTACACATCTACGTCATTAGTCAACTCACAATATCACGTTAGGCATAACCGACTTAGAACACCTATGTTTAGAAGCAAAGAAGGTACTCAGACACTCGCCTACCAAGTACCTCATTTCCTAAATAATAATCGAGAAATCACTAATATGATTCAGGAATGCAGGTCGGCTTACATTACATTTTGCTAAGCTCCTAACACTCCAAGTACGGTACTTAGCTCTCCTTGCGGTCCCGATATCTTTTCTTTCTTTAGTCTTTATTTCTTTCTCTTAAATTTTTTCTCCTGTTTGTTGTATAATTTTCTTGTAACACTGATCAGTATTTATTTATCTTTATTTGTAAAATACCTTACAAGGCCCCCACATGGGGATTCAGTAAGGGGGACATACAGTCAAGTACATACAATCTAGTAACAACAATAATAAAAGAAAAGAGCAGCCAAGTACACAGGCTAAAAGTCAGAGAATCATATTAGCTACATAAAGCTGCATATGAGTACAATAAAAAGGAACTATATAAGTTTGTAACAAAGGTATAACAAGTTATTTGCTTGTTTAAATATTTCCTTGTTCTCTCGCATTACTGTTGCTATACTATGCATAAAGTGTAACAATCTTACTTTTTTGTAAATTTGATTTCCTGCCGCATACATTTTGTTCTTCCTTTCCTTGTTTCTACAATGTTGCACTGTCTTTCCGTAATGTTCCACCACCTGAGCAATGTATGGGTAGGGGGGCCTTTGTCAGACAGTTGCATCTGCCTTTAGCCCCTACATTCCAGACAATGTATTGTATAAATAAAGCATTAAAAAAATGACAGCGGCTAACCTTTGTCGGGCCAGGCGCCGTCCGAGAGCTAGACTTCATTAAATGTTTTTTTTGTTTTTTTTTAATGCGGGACAATATACATCGTCATGTTCTCCTTGCTTCCACAAAAGCTACTCTGCCATATTCTTAGCGCTCTCCGATATTTAGCACATACTCCTTGTAACGGAACAATGGTTAACTTCAAGTACGTAATCGCAATCTGTATGTGTCACAAAAGATAATAGCGCATAGTTCTCATTCTGTCAGTTATGTGTGAACACAGCATTGAAGTTTTAAAAAGCTTTCCCACAAAGGAACCTTATTCGCTCTGCATTTCTCTCCCAGGCCCTTGGTGCTTAAATGTTCTGTAAACTTGTACCTCCAGTTCCACTTACATAGATCAAATTAATTTACTCTTGCCGCCAGGCTCACTTGTTATTACCTTGTCGCCAATGTAGCCTTCAATTGTGATCATAGTCTCCGTGCTGTCCTAGTCTTTCTAAATCAGTTTTGCAATGCCTGTAAAGGTGACCTCTCCGGTGAAAACGATCTCTAACTACCCAGACTGGAATGCGCCGTTTCCCATCAGGTCACGGAACCTTCGGCAGTGTTAAGCTCAGCCAATGAATGACGAGCAGACCACTTAAAAAGGTCATGGACTTGGACGATGCAGTTGCCCTCTAGTCTTCGGCAAGGGATGTTCAACCCTTCCTCCTCCTCCTCCTCCTCCTCCTCCTCCTACTCCTCCTCCTCATCATCATCATCATCATCATCATCATCATCATCATCATCACCATCATCATCATCATCACCACCAGCTTCTTCTTCGTTCTCTTCTTCTTGGAAGGGCCTGTTCAATACAACATTACCAGCATTGCAAGCACGTCCTTCCATACCGAATATAATTTACTTGAAAGGGATGCTATGTGCTCAACTCATGACTGAATTTCGCGGCTCGCTGCGGCAGCTCAGTGGCCGCTGCTAAGTTCGAGGTGCTGGGTTGCATCCCGGCCATAGCGGCCGCCATGGCCCGTCTACCGTGCATTGGGCACACATCAAAGAACCCCCAATTGGTGAAGAATATTTTGCAGTGCCCCAGTACAGGGTGCCTCATAATCATATCGTGATTTTGGCGCGTAAGAACCCGGAAAACAAAAATAAACATTAATCTTGTGAAAACATTTGAGCGGCGCCTAAGATTATAGTTGTGTGTCTCCGTGGGAGAGAATGCAAGCACGCAATGGAAAGAAAGTAGCATAACTATAGGCAAAACACTCGAACTACCTATAGCACTGTGTTTGCAATAAAGTACTCGCAAATGCTTCGATCATATTTCTGTTTTTAACGACGCCGGAGTGTTGAGCTTTCACAACCCTAACAGGAGAATGGCAGTCTGCAAGAGCCTGGCAAGGTAAGGCATCCTCACCTCTGTCACCATTCCAACTCTGCAGCTAGTCACAATTTCAATAACGGTCTTGTCATAAGGCGCACGAGGGGTTTAACGCGCCGGTTTTATTTGCTGTTTTGCCATGTTTTTGCCCCTGTTAACTATTATGTAATTTCACGCTGTTTTGTCATGTGTATACCATAACATTCTGCTTACGTCCGCGCACGTCATGTTATTTTTTTAACTGTGTGACGTTTCTACTCCTAACTATATATCGTGTTTCCCCCTTCACGTAATACTTCTACTGGAGCCTGTGAGGCTTGTGAATAAGTGAGTGTCTCGAACCTCACCTGTTATGTAATCGAGTATACTCGACCAAATATCTTGCTTCTATGGTGAATAGTCGGTTTGAGTAGTTTGACGTGTTACCCCGCTTAAATAATAAAAACAGAAGAAAAAAATGGAAACACACAACATGAAACCGACAGACCGGGCGCTGTCCTTACAGGCTTGGTTAAATTGACTGATGAAGACATCAGACCGAGACTTCTCTGATGGCGCACCGGCGCCACCGGCGCTTATGTGGAAAAGGCTCGACTTATGCACGGAGGGGGCTCAATATAGACGGCATATGCGGCGTGCTCCCGAGGTTCGACAACAGATGCGTCTCTTAGAAACGCTGTATGACCACGGAATAAGACTTCCCTTAACACGAAGACGGAATCCTCTTCATCTGAAAAGCGGATTCTCTCGATGATTCCATATATACCGCAACCGCATCTCCACTTCCCCGTACGCAACGTCTCGTGCAACGCACGTCTCTATACAGGAAATAGCTCCGACCGCAGTGATGGCTGCAGCAGCTGCGGCAGCCTCACTCACACAAACACACACACACGCCTATAATGGGGTCACGACGACCACGATGAGGCCGATGGAGCTGTGCTGCAGCTGACGAGACGAGTTAACGGGGCGCCACCGATCGACGCCTCGAGACGATGACGTTTCGAGAGCGCAGCCGCCTGTGACGCGCGGCGCGTATCACGGACGAGCTGCGCCTCCAGCGCCTAGACGACGAAAGACGGGCGCCCGCGAACCCATTGTCTTCGAAATGGCTGATCAGACAGTGGCGGCGCGCTCGTGCAGATCGTGCTGCGCTCCTTCCGAGCGGCCCCCTCATTCCATATTGTAGCGCGCGCCTCGCGTGGCCCCGGCGCTGTAACGAAGGCAGAGAGGGACACACACTGGCAAATGGGACGCTGCTGCAGTCGCTGACGTCCGCTTCTGAGAAGAACCGCGCGCACGGCAGCCGCCGTTCCTATACGCGCGCTTAACTCCGTACTCTCATTAATGGTTTTGCATGTCGTCGGTGTCCGTTCATGCGTGGGTGCATAGCGTGACGCATGGCGCCGCCTCTGCTTGTTGATGGTCCGCGGTGTGAATCATAAGGGCGCCAAATCATGCGTAGTTGCTGCGCGGGCGCGAGCCGAGGTGTTTCGAGACGGTATACCGACTGTACCGGCGGTGCGCGGTAGCATCTGTGCTTCCGATAACTCGTGAACGCAAGAAAGCCTGATCCGTCATCTTTCGTGTTATTTTGGCATGCTTGCGCTTCCAAGGGAACACAATGTTCAAGCGCGGAGCCTATAGGAAGCAATTGTTATCCCCCATGTATGTATGCCTTCTGAGAAATAAATTACGGCTTTCTTGCAGCGTCATACACCCCTCAAAAATTGTGACGGTAGGCATAAATTCAATCTGAATTCACATTCACAAAAGCGCTTACGCTAAACGTGTTCGTAAGAAAGAAATTCTGGCAATCTTGATGTTGGTCAACAAAGGCGGCTGGTCAGTGGCAATGAGCTCTTACGAACGAGGAGCTTTGTGAATTCGGTCTCTGAATATCGATATATAAACAGAAAGCCCTGTCTGTTCCAAGTGCTTGCCGGTGAGAGTGGAAGGCGTTATTTATTCGTACCAATATTTCCTAAAGCTGGGCGTCCAAGGCTTGATCGCACCGGCCTCATGCGTACTTAATAATTTTTTGAAATTGACATACCAGGGAATGAATTCCCAAATCTTTTCGTTCGTAAGTGATCTTTGTCATTGAACGGCCTCCTTCACTTAAAAATATGTCCCGCATCAGGACTGGCTGGCATTTGCTCTTACGAAAAATTCTAACGCAAGATCGTTTTTTGTGCATACGAGCCCAGTTCTCGGTCATCTTCACTTACTCGCATTTGTCTGAGTGCCAACAAAACCTTACCAACTCTTCTGATACAGAACGTTCGCATTTCGTAAAACAGCACCTTGTTGGTGAAGCAAGATTATCTCTCATTGAGGGGAGGCCCTGAGCTACGCCTGCGCACTTGAAGACACCTCGCACGTCCCGCTTTCCCCTTTGCGTCTACCCACTACAACTCTCGAGTAACGTAAATATGAAGAAGTATCTGGTTGTGGCTAGTGCACACGGTCCGATAGCATCGTCTCGTTTTAACAATCTATTCAGTTGTTTATGTCATCACAGACACGGAAAGCGACAGCTCAAAGACTAATTTGAACATTAAGGTTCTCAACAGTTTATTTCCTTGTCTTTAATTTGAAGCTCGTACGAAACCATAGACTGCACAAACACAACACGTACGGTTGAGCTATTTCGCGTTCAATTCCCGGTCTGTTTGGCGTACAAGAAAGAACGCGGGTTTAGCAACACGTGGTGCAAGCACAAGCGCTTAAACTGCAATTGCATGTTCTCTCGTTGTTGTTGTTGTTGTTGTTGTTTTCAATCAGTGCTCGCGCACTTGCTTCCTCTGCACCGGTGGGGAGCAGTGTTTCAGAAGATACGGATGACCTGACTGTCTTTTACTCATCCAATATATTTATTTCCCTCCACCTTCGCGAATTTGTGTGTATGGGTAGCCAACCAGACCCCTGACTGGTTAACATCCCTGCCTTCCTATATTCATCTCTCTCTCTCTCTCTCTCTCTCTCTCTCTCTCTGGCGAAGAAATAAGGTTTCTCACAATAAAAAAAGAACTGCATGCTCTAAATTACTTGATCTCTTCTTCATTACTCTTTTTTTTCTGCGATGCTCAACTTTCGCGTCGCTAAAGAATATGACGTTACAGGGGTGCACAATTCCCGCTCCTCGAAATTACTTGAGCCATTTACTCAGGAAAAGTTAACACAAAAACCCCTCCAGGGGTATCGTCGAGGACTCGCCTTTTGTCACACAAACGTGAACTCCTAAAGCCCCTTAGATATAGCGATATTGCCTGTTTAAATAATGAATTCTCTCCCAGGCTGTTCATAAGGCCGCCGTCAGTTTTCCTTTAGTAGTGCCTAGGATTTTAGTACCAAGGGTCATTTAGCTCTTAATTTCCATTGCGCCACTCGTCGTCTTCAAAGAGAGGCAGTCTTCTGAACTCTCAAGAAGTCTGGACTTTGCTGGTAAGATTGGACAAAAGGAACCAAAGGAATCGGAAGAAAGAAAGAGAAAACTTGGCTGTTGCGGCGCAACATTCACGAAATGAGATGCGGGTACAAAAAATATACGGCGGCGCTCACATTCCGAAGCAGCCAGCAGCGTTCGAGTCAGAAAACATCGCTCGCGCAGCTTAGAGGACGAGGGTCACGAGCCCGAGGAGAAGGGGGAGGACGTTGAAAGTGGAAAGGAGGCTGTAAGGTCGATCCCGTTTCAAGGCGCTCTCGCCCGTCGCTTGGCTACTCTTCTGGTCGCCGCCGAGTCTTTTAATGAGCCCAACCGAGACCGCCAATGAAAACGGTAATGACGGAACCCGCGGGACGCGAGAGGCAGAGGAAGGACGAGAGACCGCGGCGGCGGTCTTCCGGGCATGTGGGCGCAGCGCTAATGACGTCACTCGCGCGGCACTGTGCATTCATCCAACGTAGACCCACTGACGTCGTTACTGGAGATCTCTTCTTCGGCTACAACTATAAACGAAGCCACCAAAACAGACTCGCCTGTTTTCACTCTCTCTCTTTACCTTCATGTCTCCTTTCTTTTTTCTTTGGCAATCACACGGTCCTCGGTATTCTCTTCAGCTGCGGTCTTTCTGTGCATGGTCGGTGCTTCTGATGCCATTTTATTTGCATTTTGTTGTGTCTCCTTTTCATTATTTAGATGCGAAAGTTGTATCAAGCTTGCTCTATATAGGGCACGCGTATTTCATTGCTGCAGCGGTACTCGAAGTACGCCCCAAACATCATTTCAGGTTGCATGTCTCATGTCCTTTCTTTTTTTTTTCGGGCCCTGAACGTCACCGTTTATGGCAAAAGACTGTTGACGAACATCACGCCGTCGACTTTTCGCTTCAGGCCTGGATAGATTCTTGCCTTTGTGCTTAATTACTTTCTATAATAGAAGAGCCGCTGTCTGTCTCTGCACAGAACTCGATGAAGCCTCTTTCTACCGTGTCCTGTACCGTTCTCTTCTTCCATCTCGAACGGCATAACAATTCAATATTATCCTATTCACACCGCCATGCAAACATTCTGTGTCATTCATGGACAGTGTACTTGTAACATATATAGATGAGACATATATGCTCGTATATATAGCAGCGAAGACAAGCGTGCACTTCAGGAGCATCGTCAACGCCTCGCTCGAGAATTGTTGGCACTGGATTGTTCGCCCGTAGATGACCTGACGCGTTATGCAGAAACAGCTGTCCTACCAACCGCAACAGCCCGTGACGTTGCGTGCTTCCGTTTGCGATACTTCATACTACGTCATGGTGTGCCCCGGAACTTCTCAGTGACAAAGGACTTGTATTCCTTTCCGAGGTAGTTAACGCGCTCCTTCCTGCATGCCGTACTGTTCATTGCACCACTACTGCCTGTCACCCGCAGACTAAAGGCATGACTGAGCGATTCAATCGCACTCTGGGCAATATGCTATCCATGTACATTGCATCCGACCACATCAACTGGGACCTCGTTTTGCAATATGTGACCTAGAAACAACACCGCCTCCCAGGCCACGACAGGCTTTCCCCCATTCTTCCTCGTATATGGCCGTGAACCTTCCTGCACATTCCACATGATTCTCCCCTACCGACCTGACCCATCCGAGTGCTTCCAGATAAGTCGCTTCCAGATACCCCGAGGAATGCCGCCAGCTCGCCCGCTCTTTTACGATTGAAGATCAATGGCAGCAAAAGTTCCGCCGCGACGACGACCGACCCACCATCACATATCAGGCGGACTCTTTAGCCTGGCTGTGGATACATTCCACCACTCCCGGCATTTCCGCTAAACTCCTAGCCAAGTACTACAGTCCCTACCACGTCGTGCAACAGACGTCTCCTGTCAATTACCTCATCGAGCCACTCACACCGTCCGCCGACTTAAGGTGCCGTTTGGACGTGAGACGGTGTTTGTGTAGTGACACAAACCTTACCACGACCCGGTCGTCCTCTACTCAGTTTCAGTTTTCAGTTTATTTCAGTTTATTTCTTTAATAAGTAGATATACATGCTTACACGAGTATACAGAAGGATATCCCAGAGCATGTGGCTGAAAGGGGACCTTCTGTCAGAAAATATATACATTAGAACAAATACACAGCGTAAAACAGCAATACAGTAGTCAGTAAGCGGAAAATTATACAAAGTCAATGTAGTATGAACTGCAAAATAATATAAAGTCAATAGCTAGTCGTAGAATTTAAACAGTAGTTTAAGGCATTCGCATCAGAACAAACCAAAAATATTTATAAAGGCTACAAAGGAAAAAAAAAACTAAAGAAAAAGGAAAAACGGAAAGGAAATGCAGGTGTGAAGTGAATAGCTTAGATATGTGGATTAGTTTGGCTACCTAGTAGAAAAGTGAACAATGTTTTCTTGAAGAAACCTAAAGACGAAGAGCGTGGGATCTAGTGGGAAGAGCGATCTAGGGGGAGGCTGTTCCAAGTAGATAATGCTGCGAAATATCCAGATTGTTTTCCGTAATAACTTTGTATTAGTGGCAATAAGAAATTGTTGTTAGCTGCAAATCTTGTGCGATTCAAGTTAACCAACGTAGCCTCAGAAAATATATTTACTGGGGGAGGGATCGGGTGTTACCTTAAATAAAATTACGGCTAAATTGTATTTAACAAGATTTTTTACTGAAAGTATTCAGTGGTTGAGAAGCATATCAGAAGCATTGCAGTAGAATGAGCTGAACGACAATATCCGGATGGCTTGATTCTGCAAATGCTGTAGTGGTGCTATACGAATTGGATATGGGTTACCCCATGCTCTTATGCAATAATTGAGATGGCGGTGAATAAAAGAATAATACAATGTTAGCAATGTTGGCTTGCTAAAATAATGTCTAGCTTTAAGTAAACTTCTAATACCGGGAGAAATATTGCGCTTCAAATAGGCGATCTGCTTCGTAAACGTTAAGTTTGGGTCAAGAATTATTCCAAGAAATGAACATTCATTAACTGCACTGATGTCAAGAGAGTTTAGTTGGACAGTGGGAACGAATTCTGGTGTCCTATGATTCGAATGAAAAAGCATAAAAGACGTTTTAGAAGGATTTATTCTTAGCGAGTTAAGCTGGCACCACGTTAAAATATTTTTCAGATCAGTGCTTAGCTTAGTAGTCAGAGAAGTTACTGAACGATCGGTTGCAAGTAATGTAGTGTCGTCAGCGTAAAGGAAGGCCTCAGTTTCTGTTAAACAACCGGGTAAATCATTTATATTAAGCAGGAATAGTAGTGGGCCGAGTACAGACCCCTGCGGGACCCCTTTATTGGTTATTCTGAAATTAGAAAGTGAGGAACTAAAATACACAGCTTGTTGTCTATCTGTTAGGTAACTTTTTATAACTGCTAATGCTGGGCCATCGAGGCCTACTGCCCGCAGTTTAGCAAGTAAGATGACGTAGTTTATGGATTCAATTTTTGGATAGATCGATAAAAACTGATCCTGCGTAGAAAGCGGCATCTATAGCGCTTCTTATTTTATCCCTGAAAGAAAGTATAGCACAGTCAGTCGAGGATCCTACCCTGAAGCCAAATTGATTTGGCAAAAGAACGTTAAATTTTGAGAAGTATTTGGTTAAGCGCTTTCCAGTACATTTTTTGATAACCTTGCTACAGAAAGGAAGAATTAGAAACGTAGGAGCGCTCACCCTTTTTAAATATTGGAATAATTTTTGCTTTCTTTGGTTGACTTGGAAATACTCCAGTCTCAATGATCAAATTGGTAAAATGAGACAACGGTTGAGCGATAAGATGAGCTACTAATTTAATATTAATAGAACTGATTTCGTCCAGACCTGCTCCTGTAATCTTTATATCGTGTATGACAATGATTATTTCATCTGCGCCGGTTGGAAATAGGTACAATAATTGTAAGCATTATCCGCCTCCCCTTGAGTCGCCAGAATGGCGCTCCCTTCTCCGGGGGGAAGTTGCAGCCAAGAGGAGGCGCATTGTCAACGCCTCGCTCGAGAATAGAGCTCGCACACTCGGTGCCTGACGCTCGATCAACAGACCTGCCTGTATATCGCTCTGGCTTGTTAATTAAACCTCGTTACATACATACATACATACATACATACATACATACATACATACATACATACATACATACATACATACATACATACATACATACATACATACATACATACATACATACATACATACATACATACATACATACACACATACAATTATTTGGGCGGAAAAGATGAGAGGTCGGCCTAAATCAAAATTTTGACCTGTTATACTCAAGCATTTGGAAAGGACAATGGGAGTTAAAAGAGAAATGAACCTCTTTCTAACCGAGAGGAGGATCCGATGGGCACCTGTGCAGTGTAATTTCGTGGTCTAGCGTATTGTTAGAAACTATGAATCTGGAGAGTTACTCAACACAGCCTAGCATTGAGAGATGGGTTCGACTATTCGAAGTTTCTGAACTTTTGATAAATTTTAAATAATTAATTAATTTAATTATGGCGTTTTACGTGCCAGAACCACTTTCTGATTATGAGGCACGCCGTAGTGGAGGACTCCGGAAATTTCGACCACCTGGGGTTCTTTAACGTGCACCTAAATCTAAGCACACGGGTGTTTTCGCATTTCGCCCCCATCGAAATGCGGCCGCCGTGGCCGGGATTCGATCCCGCGACCTCGTGCTCAGCAGCCCAACACCATAGCCACTGAGCAACCACGGCGGGTTTTGATAAATTTTGAAACTTCTTTTGAAGAGTTCAGTGCACTTGTTTCAGCACTCCTTACGCAATATTTTGAAAGACCATGCTTGTGCTAATTGTTCGAGCGGATATCTGTCGAGACAGGGGCTCAAAATTTTTCTCAAATTCCAGTCTGCCACACTATCTCCGGGGTCGCGCAACATTACATGGCAAGAAATCTAACTTCGGAAATGCAAAAAAAAAAAATCCAGGGGTCGTAGCAAAGAAAGGCTTGCTTTAAAACGTATGCAAACGTTGACCCGCTTGCGTACCTTACTCAATTAATAGTCGATTTTAACTTTCAGACGTCTCGTCAACAACATCCCGCGTTATAAATTTTCCGTCATGAGCTGTCACCGCTGTGTCATTAGCGTCTCAAGTAAATCTGTTGTCTTATTGATTTCCCGTGGCATTTCTGAAAGCCATTTTGCCAAGTTCATTGAAAACACTATGCACAACATCGAGATAACCGCGATCTGACTTCCAAGGGCACACACACAAAAAAAATAAAAAATAATAAAGCGCGCAGGGTGGTAAGTTATTTACGCTGTCATTTAAACATCAAGAAAGAAAGTGCCAGTCTTCCCACTCGCAGTATTCGCCCAGAATGCAATCGATTCAACTGTTTTCACGCTTGGTCATTAGCCGCAAGAAAGTGAGAGGCTGGCGACGTTGTTTTTCGACATACCTATCGATATTTTTTTTTCTTTCGTTAAGTCGTTGCGCGACAATAATTGAGAAAGAGAGAGAGAAAATAAAAAGACGTCGTTTAACCAAACAAAAGAACAGCAAAAAGCAGCTTCGCTCAATGCCCTACAGATTGCTCTCTTCTCGAAACATCGGTCTCGTTTGCTTTCCATTATACTTTTATGTTTCCTTTATTTTTTTGCTGGATTTCCGGGAGCAGCACAAGACTCGGCATCTATATTGATGACTTGAGTCGCTACACTTACGAATCGGGAGTAATTCTTGAAGAGGGCGGCGTAAGAGCGCTTCTCGGCGAGTACGAGAAGCAGGGCCTAAATCAGCGCTTGTTTGTCTACAGCTCCATCCCTTCCCTCTCAAGGGTCCTTAACAATGTCGACGTTGTGTTCGCTTACTTCGCGGTACGCGTGTTTACGCTGTGGAAAGGAGAAAGTTCCGAGACAGATACAGCACGACTCTGAGGACTAAACCTAAAGAAAAGATCTCTTGGCGAAACAAGTCTTGAAGAGGTGTCCAAGCATTACGCTATATGTGTAAGGGCGAGTTCTGAAGAATGGCGGAAAAAATAAGAACGACAACGAAGGGACACAAGCGAAAGCAGACGACGTCGTTTTGAAGAGGACGGAAGTTCATGAGCGCGGAGAAAAAGTCGACAGCCACGAAAAGCACCTCGACATAGGCTTCCCGAGTCCACCCGCGGGGCAGTGTTTATTAATGAGCGGCCTCCGCAAGAAGTGGCAGAATATTTATACAGGCACTGTCGCGGCACTGAACGTGTACGCACTTACATCGTGCTATCGTCGCAGCTGGCACTGTTCACTCTTAACAGAAAAAAACATAATAAAAAATAAATAAGGGCCACTATACCTAAGCAACTCCTCCGGCTCTGACCCCATTTACTGCGAAGCAGCAGGCTTTTACCGTGGACATTGATTGATTGATTGATTGATTGATTGATTGATTGATTGATTGATTGATTGATTGATTGATTGATTGATTGATTGATTGATTGTGCATTGCAAATGTTGGCATGAACCCCAACATGTCGCCGTCTTCTCCGCAATTATAAATTGTTAAATGAATTAAAGCTAATGATTGAGGAAGTTACACATTTCAGCTAATTAGCAGTTGGCAGCCAAACGAGGCGCAGCCCACAACGTCGTCATCGCTCGCTGCTGTATTGCCTACGTAGACGCTACTGCTCCTAGAGTGTGTGTGGGGCTCAAAACTCCGAACGGGAAGTATATATACCAAGGCCAAAGCTTGTTTACACAACGGTGGTTTGAGGATCCACGGCGGCGATTTTCAAGCGATCGCCACAGACAGACGAGAAGGCGTACCGAAACGACACACTGCAGGAACGGAGTGATTTCGCGTCGCAGACACGTGAGAGTTCTAAAGGATGTGCAGTAAAGCATTAAAGATCGTAATTACTTACCAAACTCGCCGTAAACGTTGGTCTATAGAACGGGCGGGTGCCACTGCAGTTGGCGAGAAGCCTTTTCCGTGTTTCTAAAGAGCTTCGTGTAAACTTCCGCAGACTTAAGCTATCCCTGCGAAAGCTATAGCATCAGCTCAAGATTGCATATTTAAGTAAAGACCCGCAGGTCTTTAGATGTTCTCTTTAAACTGACACTGTTCTTGACACATGCCCGTCTAGAGTTTCTTATAGCTCAGCTGAAGTTAGTTCATTCATTCATTTATTAATCCATTCATTTCGCCTCGCGCTGACCTCCTCGGCTTTGCCTCTAATCAATCACGTTTCTTTCTTTCTCTCTGCGTGCTGCCCGGTTTTGTTAGAAGGCCAAAACCGTTCTATTTTTCTCATCGTCTTTGTGTCGCACCCGTGCTCGCTTCCTCTTTCGTGGCGCTGTGGGAAAAGGAAGCGAGCTGCCGGTGCGCTGCACGTATCTTCCACGAACGGAAAAGCGTCGCCGAGCCCAGATTGGCGCCTGCGGCCGCCAAGCCGAGAAGTGAAGCTAATAATATAAAAATCTGCGAGATGTTATGAAATAGCGAGGCCTGCGTCTGAAGAAGGTGGTTTTAACAAAAGGAAGGGCGGACACGAACTGGCAATGACAGCACCTCGGCACTCGCGGCTTTTCAACAAGTCAGAGACGTACGGCCGTTCTTCACTGTGCTCTAGCTTCTTCTGTATTATTATTATTCTGTTAAAATCCCCTTGGTGCTTCCCGTCTTCAAGCATAACCTGCTCATACAATTTATTTGCCTTTCTTCAGCTCATTCCATTTTCACCCGAAGAGTTTAGTTACTTGCTATTTTTATCAGCAGAGTTGTCCTTGGAAGATATTCGAAGTATTGTATCTATAGAGTTGACGAACCGTACGTAACAAGTCTCCAACTAGAGCAGAAACCTTTTTTTTTTTACTTGGATGTGCTGTATATTTTGCGTGTGCTTGTACGTATTGTAAAGGTCAGAAGTCACGAGGGTCTAATCGCAATCTCCGACGACCACGGACGACAAAAAAAAAAAAAGATTCTTTACATCAGCCGGGAGCAGAGCTAGTCCCCCGCGTCCACAAAGAACTTCATCTTGCCTTTCAGAACAGAGTAGGTCCTGCAGCGTCGACTCACCGTTTTGCGATTAGAGAGTTTGCCTTTCGCGAATGGTCAAAGGAGAAAGATTTGCGAAATGTGGGCTGCCTTTTGAAGGGGTGTCTAACGATAAGCAGTCCTTTTATATATATTGGCACTTTTGCAAAACCTCGCCATCACCCGCAAATCTTCACAATAACTTCGAAGTTGCTGGACGCGTTCGATTGCCGGTTAGTGAATGCGCCTTGTTGCATTTCAAGGTGCCAGCGTCCGCACGGAGAAGCGCAAGTCCTGAATCTGCAGGCCTACCAGTGGTCATCCTACCCTTCGCCTCCATCCTCCCCCCCCTCTCTCTCTCTCTCTCTCCCTCTCTCTCTCTCTCTCTTCATTTCTTTTTTCCTTTTTATTAACGTCGTCAAATCGATTTTGAGGAATATATGGCTCACTTGGGCAGAAGAGCAACCAGAGGTCAACGTAAAGCGACTCGCACTGTCCAATTACATTGCTTCACGCATGTGTGGCAGGGAGAGGGAGTACGAATAGTGACGATAACGATGGGGCCAGTATATCTGCGTGGGTTACGGTGCACTAAAGTGTAACTGAACGAGCCGAAAGGTGGAAACCGTAGATGGTGCTCGCTACTAAACATTTTCTCGTTCATATTCCTTGCATTGTGTTCCATATCTGTTGGAAAGAATAAGGCGCTGACACAAACAAATGAATGCGGGAAAAAAAAATAAGAAGGCTGAAAACTTCCCTGAGAAGCCCATATTATCAAAATCAACAATCGATTCATACGCTTTAAGTCCCGAAACTACAGTTCAAACAGGAAAGACGCCTTAGCGAGGGGATGCAGAGTTGCTTTTGGTTACGTATGGGCATCTGTTACGTTCGCCGAAGTCTGAGTAGACGAGGAGCCGCTTCGCATCCCTGCAACATGATAATGCGGTGTTCACTTGTTAGTGTAAGCCATGTTTTGACGTATTCTCCCTGTATCCCCTCCTTATGTAATACGCCGAAACGGGCCTTTAAGTGTATAATAAATGATAATTAGGATAATTGAACGCCCTATGCTGTGCTCAGAAGAAGGACGTCCCAGCCATTGATCCGCCGCGGTGGGCCACAAAAGTAAATAAACACGTTAAGGTTTCTGGCAAACCCTTCAGCGGGCAAGTTGGCTCAGTGCTATACGGCGTGCCACACATTTGGGGCTGATGGCGTTTGATAACGGTAGAGAGTGAATCAAACTTATGCAATGCGAACGCCCATTCTTATACCGAAGCTTCCTATATGAAAAGCTTTTGTGAAGGAACAACTGTATGTACAAGGAGTAACACTTCATGCCTGGACAGCTTTTTCAAACAGAAGCGGGCGCATTGACGCTTCTGTTTACCGATTAACTGGCTCCGACGGATTTCGGATGCGTATTGTTTTGCCGAATGATATTGTTTAGCATCGTTTCGCGTGCATCATCATCATAATCCAGATTATTTCATCTAGTGATTAAATTATTCCTCCGCACAAGATTTTCCTTCCGCGTTCAAGTTTGAATACTTACGCGCATGGGAGTGAAACGTAACAATGAATTCAGTATACACGCACTCTTCTTCAAACGACTGCGTTAGCTGGCGCAGAATCAGTACAGGGTTTCTCGTTCTTAGTGCGAATTTTGGTGCATTCCGGAAGTAATGTCCCATTTTAATATGTCGAGGCAACAGCGGACGTACTTGTGTTTCGAACTTTCGACCAACGTGTTACTGCGACATCGTTAAAAGCTCGAAACTGAGTGTGTTGTGTCCGTCGCCTACTCCACGCCATAGACATCTTTGTCGTTATCACGGCACTTTCGCACCCGGAGTTTCACCCTCAAGATATACAGCGAAGAAAAACGAAACTTTGCTCACAACCGCTGCTACTGAGCATCAGAGACCTCTGGCCCTGCGGCAATGCGCAGTATAGAGACCTGGGCCCGTATTCACATAAAGCTCTACGCTACAATTGTTCGTAAAGCCGTAATCACAGAAGCATCAGGTCGCAGGTCGGATTTGATAAAATGTCCTGGAGCTCCGAGCTGAGAAAGCGCACACGTTAGGCATTTATTTGATCGACTGATTACTCTTTTTTTTTTTCATTTCAGCTCTCGCTAATCGAGACTAACACTAAACGGCAAGCACGAACGAATTTCACGAGACCCGTGTTAACTCCTTATGTGACGCCATCTAGGAGGCGTTAGGCTCTCAAGCATCGAAGTTAATTCCTCGGCTGCCGCCGAGATGGAAGCACCAGCGCGGCGGCTCGCAGGCGCGGCGGACCTACGCCGAAGCTGTGCGCTGTAGCGCACTCAACGAGAGCTCGGGCGTATCCCGGAACAAAAAGGCAGGCGATGCGATTGTTGTGGTCTATGAGGTAACCGCGCGAATTCTTACAAGAAAGGCTTTAAACGAACATATAACACTGTAGAGCGACATGTATGCGTATAAACAACAGAAAAGAAACCTAAAGACATGTATATATTCTTAGGCTTCTTTTCTGTATAAAGATATTTAAATATCTTCAGGTTTCTAAAGATTTATGTAAACTCAAATATATATAGAAATCTGTGCAATTACGACAGGCCAGTCGTAAGTGGAGCGAGAGAAATGCATCTGTACTATTTCACTTCTTGAAGTTGATTTGTTACTGTAAATATGATTTTGGTTCATGAATAAGGTACCTGAGCTGGTGCGTGATATCATCCGAGATATTCGGAGGTAAAAAAGAAACCATTTACAGTATTACGCATGATTCAGCCATGGGGAGTACTATAACCACGCCACACCAGCATAAAAAAATACATTAACTGCGTAATGCATTCAAGTATCTTTCTTTCTTTATTCATCTCTATTTACACACACAAAAAAGGAGAAGGTAGAGGAAAAAGCCACACAGACGTGGTATGAGGTACCCCCAACACCCTTGGCTGAATAAAGCTGCAGAATTTCACACGCATTACAATGTACATAGAACACAGAATGCAAAAGAAATAATGAAAAGAAGCACACCTGAAAGACGAAAAATGACACATTTGTAATATAAAGAAAAAGGGGCTACCAATAAGAGGGCCAAAAGAAGGAGAGCATTAAACAACTAAATTCTAACAATGTTAGGTCGTGCAAGTTACAGCCTGCTATGTTGTGCAAATTTAGCAGTCTAGGCAGGTTGTTGCTTTGCATTTGACAAGCATAGTTTGGTCTAAAACGCGGACCCTTCCATACTTCTGCTGTGCTTGTATGAAAATACCATAAATTTGCCGATAGGCCAGCGAGTTTGTACATTGGGGAGGCTTATATTTAACACTAAAATAATAAACTTGACGGAGCATGCGTAAATAGACGCTATGGGTTTTAGGTATGTTATAGTTCACAAACAGGCTTTCGGTATGTGTAAAGTAGGCTACATTAGTGATTACACACATTATTTTCTTCTGCATCTATAATAATTCATTAAAGTTTTCTTGAATCGTGGTACTCCATACAAAATGTACATAATCAATATGAGACGCCAAAAAAAAAGCATTATTATATAATAATTTCACAGAGGCAAGTAAGAGCTAGGTATCTGTTTGAACTTGATACACCCGTTATACGGCGGCGTTTTCGGAGCGTGGAGTGTACACTTGTGAGCAAAAGTATAGGGACTAGGGATTGCGCGATAAAACTCATTTACTCATCTGTCTGTGAAGTCAACTTGAAATGAAATGCTGCAGTCCAACCTTGGCATTGCGAATTTTTTAGGTTGCTCGTCAGTTTCCATTTATGCGGGTTAATTACGAAGAAATTCTGTTTTTTCGGCGATCTTGTGGTCTGTACACTTCTGCTCACGGATGTACATGTTGATCCCAGTGAGTAGCGCTTGTAAAATGTACCCCTAAAACATTTTCGCTGTCTACTACTTAAATATCTTTGGATTTAAACGTTAGGGTATGATTCGGAAGCAAACTAGTACGTTTGGTACGAAATATAGCAGCTTTTCTTTAGTTACAGTTTACGTTTAAAGTTTTCTGCCGACCACTAAGCGAGTTTGAGCAAAAATTCATTGCCTATAGTGATCAAATCAGCATAAGTACCTGATAACATGAATACGCTGACGTAATTCGCGTAAATGACGAACTTCGCGTGCTGATAAGTCGAAACAGAGTCATTAATGCATAAATTAAGAAGCAGTGGGCCCAGAATACTGCCCTGTGCAACACCACAAAGAACTTCTTTAGTTGAAGATGTAACTTCGCCAACAGAAACATATTGGTATCTGCAATTAAGATGGGGTTTTAGTCATTCGAGTGGAAGGCTCCTAATTCCATATTTCTCTAGTTTATAGATTTGAATACTGTGATTTATGTGGTCAAACGCCTGTGTAATGTCGATGAATATGCCTATTGTTAAAGGCACGTGCTGAAAATTTTGCAAAATACATTCTTTTTGATCAAAGAGAGCTAATTCGGTAGACATGTATTTAGGACAGTTTAATGTCATTCGCTCAGTGCCACCTATAATTGCACCTCGCGGATTGCTAACCTATATATTGCGAAACCTATACTTGCACCTCGCGGATCGCTAATCTATATGTTGCGAAACCTATACTTGCACCTCGCTGATTGCTAATCTATATATTGCGAAACCTATACTTGCAGCTGGCGGATTTCTACTCTATATATTACGAAATCTATACATGCACCTCGCTGATTGCTAATTTATATATTGCGAAACCTATACTTCCACCCCGCGGATTGCTAATCAATATATTGCGAAACCTATACTTGCACCTTGCGGATTGCAAATCTATATATTGCGAAACATATACTTGCACCTCGCGGATTGCTAATCTATATATTGCGAAACCTATACTTGCACCTGGCGGATTGCTAATCTATATATTGCTAAACCTATACTTGCACCTTGCGGATTGCTAATCTATATATTGCGAAACATATACTTGCACCTCGCGAATGGCTAATATATATATTGCGAAATCTATACTTGCACCTCGCGGATTGCTAATCCATATATTGCGAAACCTATACTTGTACCTGGCGGATTGCTAACCAATATATTGCGAAACCTATACTTGCACCTTGCGGATTGCAAATCTATATATTGCGAAACCTATACTTGCACCTCGCGGATTGCTAATCTATATATTGCGAAACCTATACTTGCACCAGGCGGATTGCTAATCTATATATTGCGATATCTATACTTGCACCTCGCGGATTGCTAATCTATATATTGCGAAACCTATACTTGTACCTCGCGGATTGCTAATCTATATATTGCGAAACCTATACTTCCACTTCGCGGATTGCTAATCTATATATTGTGAAATCTATACTTGCACCTCGCGGATTGCTAATCTATATATTGCGAAACCTATACTTGCACCTCGCGGGTTGCTAATCTATATATTGCGATATGTATACTTGCACCTCGCGGATTGCTAATCTATATATTGCGAAACCTATACTTGCACCTCGTGGATTGCTAATCTATATATTGCGAAACCTATACTTGCACATCACGGATTGCTAATCTATATATTGCGAAACCTATACTTGCACCTTGCGGATTGCTAATCTATATATTGCGAAACCTATACTTGCACTTCGCGGATTGCTAATCTATATATTGCGAAACCTATACTTGCACCTCGCGGATTGCAAATCTATATATTGCGAAACCTATACTTGCACCTCGCGGATTACTGATCTATATATTGCGAAACCTATACTTGCATCTCGCTGGCTGCAAATCTATATATTGCGAAACCTATACTTGCATCTCGCTGGCTGCAAATCTATATATTGCGAAACCTATACTTGCACCTCGCGAATTGCTAATCTATATATTGCGAAACCTATACTTGCATCTCGCTGACTGCAAATCTATATATTGCGAAAGCCATGCTTGCACCTCGCGGATTGCTAATCTATATGTTGCGAAACCTATACTTTCACCTCGCGGATTGCTAATCTATTTATTGCGCAACCTATACTTGCATCTCGCTGGCTGCAAATCTACATATTGCGAAACCTATACTTGCACCTCGCGGATTGGTAATCTATATGTTGCGAAACCTATACTTGCACCTCGCGGATTGCTAATCTATATATTGCGAAACCTATACTTGCACCTCGTGGATTGCTAATCTATATATTGCGAAACCTATACTTGCACCTCACGGATTGCTAATCTATATATTGCGAAACCTATACTTGCACCTTGCGGATTGCTAATCTATATATTGCGAAACCTATACTTGCACTTCGCGGATTGCTAATCTATATATTGCAAAACCTATACTTGCACCTCGCGGATTGCAAATCTATATATTGCGAAACCTATACTTGCACCTCGCGGATTGCTGATCTATATATTGCGAAACCTGTACTTGCATCTCGCTGGCTGCAAATCTATATATTGCGAAACCTATACTTGCACCTGGCACATTGCTAATCTATATATTGCGAAACCTGTACTTGCACCTCGCGGATTGCTAATCTATATATTGCGAAACCTATACTTGCATCTCGCTGACTGTAAATCTATATATTGCGAAACCTATACTTGCACCTCGCGGATTGCTGATCTATATATTGCGAAACCTATACTTGCATCTCGCTGGCTGCAAATCTATATATTGCTAAACCTATACTTGCACCTGGCGCATTGCTAATCTATATATTGCGAAACCTGTACTTGCACCTCGCGGATTGCTAATCTATATATTGCGAAACCTATACTTGCATCTCGCTGACTGTAAATCTACATATTGCGAAACCTATACTTGCACCTCGCGGATTGGTAATCTATATGTTGCGAAACCTATACTTGCACCTCGCGGATTGCTAATCTATATATTGCGAAACCTATACTTGCACCTCGCGGATTGCAAATCTATATATTGCGAAACCTATACTTGCACCTCGCGGATTGCTAATCTATATATTGCGAAACCTATACTTGCACCTGGCGGATTGCTAATCTATATATTGCGAAACCTATACTTGCACCTGGCGGATTGCTAATCTATATATTGCGAAACCTATACTTGCACCTCGCGAATTGCTAATCTATATATTGCGAAACCCGTATTTGCACCTCGCGGATTGCTAATCTATATATTGCGAAGCCTATACTTGCACCTCGCGGGTTGCTAATCTATATATTGCGATATGTATACTTGCACCTCGCGGATTGCTAATCTATATGTTGCGAAACCTATACTTTCACCTAGCGGATTGCTAATCTGTTTATTGCGAAACCTATACTTGCATCTCGCTGGCTGCAAATCTACATATTGCGAAACCTATACTTGCACCTCGCGGATTGCTAGTCTATATGTTGCGAAACCTATACTTGCACCTCGCGGATTGCTAATCTATATATTGCGAAACCTATACTTGCACCTCGCGAATTGCTAATATATATATTGCGAAACCTGTACTTGCACCTCGCGGATTGCTAATCTATATATTGCGAAACCTATACTTGCATCTCGCTGACTGCAAATCTATATATTGCGAAACCTATACTTGCACCTTGCGAATTGCAAATCTATATATTGCGAAACCTATACTTGCACCTTGCGGATTGCTAATCTTCCCCGTCATCACTAACTCGCCAGCCTCGTGCTGATCGCTAAACTTTTGACAGGAGATGATTAGAGGATGGCTTTCTATTCTGGTACACGAGTTGTTTTGTCTGTGGGTTATCCAGGGAGAGCGAGAGAGATAACTAAGATTTATTTTCAAAACCCATGTCCAGGTTTGGGCTCTAAGTTGAATGGTTGGTCTGACTTTTCGGCATAACGCGGACTACCATTGATGGAATGATTTATTTGATGATATTAGAAATATAGGTGAAATTTTTTTGTAGGCACTTACGGAGTACTTGATTATCGTATGAAGATGCCGAAATGACGCGAGGTGGATAAAATACACGTCCTCTTTATTCTTAAGTATTAGTAAAAAGGCATGCGGGTTCGGATGTTCCAGCAGTTTTTGTTAGCTCTGAAAGTTTCTCGATGTTATTAAATTCGCAAGGCCAACATACTGTGGACATCAGAGGCATGTATCACTTTCTACAAGCTCGAGAGAATGGAAACCGAGGGCCTAGAATTTTTTTATGTACCACAACCATATAAAGACAACAGGCAATGATGTCAAGAAAAGCATAGGGTTAATTAACCGTGGTTGAAATTCACACAAAAAAATAATGAAGAAGAGGGATAATGAAAGTAGACGGAAAGATAACTTGTCAATGGTGGGAGCCGAACCCACAACCTTCACATGACGTGCGTGATGCACTACGAATTGGGGTGCGGGGACGGACATCGATCCGTTCATTGTCTTGTATATGTAGGCGTACTAAGTCTAGCACTGGGACTGTTAGCCAGCGTCACTTTTAGGACGATGTGCGGTACTCAGTGGGATCGCCCAAGTGGGATACCAACATGGTAAGACTGACAAAATACTATATTTTTTATTTAGATCCAGACAACAAGGCCCTACACCTAAAGCTTTTCGTTCCTAGGTGTTTTTTTATCTTTGGTTGAAGGCCTTCCCTAATAAGATGTCCAGCATCAGGATTAGCTGGAATTCTTTCTGATGAACAATTTCTCTGCAAGAGGCTTTTGTGAATATGGGCCCAGATTCGTATGCCGATTAACCGCGAGGCATTCTCCTTGAACTACGGGAAATTATTAAACAGAAGTTGTCTGCTCCGTGCGTTCGATCGCTATGTGTCTCTGCGCAATGACATCGGCAATCCGGCAGTAGAATAATTTAGAAATTGTGTTCCCTTGCATTGATCACACACATTCGACAGACATATAAGCGTTGTTATTCCTTATATGCCGGAAGAAACGAATATGTGACAGTTTCGGATAGGCAATTCTCGAAACGTATACCAATGAAATAGTGCGCTCTTTCATTAGTATACTGATGTCTTAACTCATGAGTCTTAACTTAATCAAGTCTTAACTCAAGAAAGCGTTAAGACTTTCATTCGTAAAGCAAAAGAAAAAGAAGCGGAATATCTGCAAGCGATGTATATAAACATCATATCAAACCAAAAGAAACCAACCTCCGGAATTGCGTAAGCCATCGCTGTCCCTGTGCGTTTCGAACTCTGCGCAAGTGCACTCTTTCATTTTTTTTTCCACACTCTAGCATAACAAATAGAACGACTTCGTATTTTTTTAGCCATGGCCATCTGCTGCTTTACTGCACAGGTACCGCCTTGATTTGAGTGCTTAGAAGCACAAATTAAAGTCAGCAATTACCTTCAAAGAAGCTTGCGATACCCTCCCAAATTAGTCTCCCACACCGAATATCCTTTTTTTTTTTATCCTCTTCATCTTAGGCTTCATTTTAACGACGAGCAATCGCTCGCAGAAAGATAATTGAGGTGACTAAAAGGAAGTAGAGAACCTGAATCGCAATCGATGAAGTTGAAAACCTAGACAGAGTGAGTCCAAGCACGGCGAGGATCCAAGGCGCAATTTTCTTCATTTCGCTTTCGGTAGTGCGATTATTTGATAGTTCGTCAATCGGAATTCGCGTACATGGCCTGGTTCTTTGTCGAAAAAGCCTGGCGCTTGACGTAGGTTTGACGTAGGTCCTAAAGCATTTTAACTGCGACCCACATTATTGTTTATTCCTTTTATACGTGTGCTTCCCAGATTTAATTGCTTTGGTGATTCGTGAATTTCACCTGGAGCTTTCGTTATCTTCTACGCATGGCCGTTCTGCCTTCCCTAATTGAAGCACTCGAAGTGCTCCTAACACTCTATAAGACCGATATCATTATCTCAAACTGCTTGTCTGAACCTTGTTTGATCTCTAACGTTCTGTTTTCCAGTTTGGATGGAAACTTCCTGCGATTTCTTTTTCTTCTTTCACCTAGTAACAGATCGCGCAAAACGACAGCGAGGATCTTTGAATCTCAACACAAGGCCAGTGGTACGATGACGACGTACTCATGCGCGTCTGCGCGGATATTGCGACACATCAGCAAAATGTGTTGAATCATTTATGCGCTATTTCCACGAGCTACGCTTGAAAAGCCGCCATCGGCAACTTTTCTCCGGCTACACCACGATCTCCGATACCTTGAATGTGTAGCCTCGAACATTAGCGCACTGCCATTTGGGCTATCGTGAAACGTACATACTTACATACTTACAACGTACAATACATACTTTGTTGTTTGACGTAGTTCCAACGATGCTTTCTTCGACATCACTCCTTTACGTCAGCCTGTGCTACGGTTGCGTCTCTGATTCCAGATTTAACGCAGTATTCTTCACTGCTCTCCACGTCTTTAACGCTATTTACTGGCTAGTTTATTGTTTTTAAAGCATTTAGTTTTCTTTGTTTTCCTGGACCGATCCAGCAGATAGTTTCAGTTTCAGTTTATTCTCCATTCTTCATAACAATTCTGCAGACGAGGGTCCCAAAGTCAATGACTGCAACGAGAGGAGGAGGAGGAGGAGGAGGAAAAATCTTTATTCTTGTCCTGTACAAGGTGTTGCCACCTGCCAGGCTAGGTCAAGCCTCCTAGCCCTATCACGGGCGTACTGGACAGCCAGGACTTGAGGGATATGATCTGGAGATCTGATCATTCCTAAAAACCGATTCCGGGAAATGCCAGGGCCGAGCGACCCATACTCCCAGAGCAGATGTTCAAGCGTGCACATCTCCTTTTTGCATGCTTTGCATATAATATTCATGTCTGCAATGTCATACCATTCCTTTATTTGTGCAGGTGAATAATAAGACTCTGTTTGTAATTGCCTAAGTTTAACTGCGTGTGCTCTGTTTAGCCTATAGTGAGGGGGTGGAAACTCCCTCCTTCCCATGTAGTAATGTTTTGTAATTTCATTGTATGTAATGAGCGTATCTCTCTGTAATCCAGCAGAATCAAAACCATATGTAAAAGCGGCCCGGTCTGTAAGGTCGCGGGCGACGCTGTTGGCCGATTCATTTGGATTGACAGGAATACCACCAAGTGAACCAAGGTGCGCCGGGAACCAATAAATGTAACGTGTAACATTTGTTTGCCTTTTGTTAATTATCTTCGCAGCCTGTGGGGCAATTTTTCCCCTATTGAAAGCTCTAATAGCTGTTTTCGAGTCGCTATAAATTTCTGTGAATCTATCGTCTGTTAGTACCAATGCAATGGCAACTTGTTCAGCGACTTCAGGTTTGCTAGTGTAGACCGTGGCGCAGTTGGTGCATTTGCCCCGATGATCCACTACTGCCGCCGCGAACTTAGTTTGATCCTTGTAGGCAGCCGAATCAACAAAGCAGGCTCCTCTGTCCCCTTTATCCATTTTCTTGATTAACGCCCTGGCTCGTGCAACTCTCCTGTTGATGTTAAGTTTTGGGTGCATATTCCTGGGTAGCGGTGCGACAATTATGTTGTCTGAGAATTCTTGATTAACTTTAGTGTACTGTGCTGGATCCGTAATGGGGTTGATCATGATCTTGTCCAGGATTGATCTTCCCGTGCTGGTTGTAGATAGTCTCGCTATTTGGGATGTTTCTTGAGCCTCCGAGATCTCACATTAACGGCATTCACCATACCATTTATGCTGATGATCTCACTGTATGGTGTGCTGGTGGCAGTGAAGGGCAGATACAGGACGCACTGACTGAAGCGATCAAGACGGTGGAAGAATACCTGAGACCCACTGGACTCAGGTGCTCCCCACATAAATCGGAGTTGCTACTTTATAGACGTGAAAAAGGGGGCAGGCCTAAGGGCTGGGAACCTCTGTCGGAAAGCAATATACTCCTACATACAGAAAATGGTGCCAATATACCCAGAGTCAACGTGATCAGGGTACTAGGCTTTTTCATTGATGCAAATGGTGGAAACCATACGGAGGTCAAGAAAATCACCCTTAAAACGGATAACGCGTGCAGGATGATCAGACGCCTGGCAGGAAGACACAAGGGCATGAAAGAAGATAACCTCATCAGGTTAATCAACTATTTCGTGCTCTGTCATATTTCATACGCCGCTGCCATGTGTAACTGGACGCAGGTTCAACTCAAGAAGCTCGACGCAGCGATCAAGAAGGTTGTTAAAAGCGCATTGGGGCTCCCAATTCGAACCAGCACTGCAAAATTGCTCAAGTTGGGAATACACAACACGACCATGGAGATCGCGGAGGCTCAAGAAACATACCAAATAGCGACCGATGATTCCACCGGTAGTTGAAGCACTGTCTGCTGGATTGGCCCAGGCAAACAGCTAGACAGACACAAGAAAATCGCGGTTAGTTCTTGAAGAAAGCTCAATTACCGGTGGTGCGGTGCCAAAGTGTGCTGAAAGCAGCAATACCGGTGGTGCGGTGAAAACAGCAATACCGGTGGTACCGTATGCTACTGCTAGGTGCTAGGTGGCACGGGGGTGTTCTCGCATTCTGCTCTTGTGGGAGCTAGCTTTCGAGACGCCGTCGTTGAGAGGCTGTGCCTGTGGTCGAGGACGCAGACGCTGTCGCGTGAGACCTTTGGTCGCAGTGCCTGTGACCAGACGTGGTCGCGTACGCGGCAAGAGATTCCGAACTGGTCCTTGTGGCGTTCGAAGTACCGTTTAGATCCTGCGCACAGGTGAGGCACAATGGTGAAGGGAGCGTCACCCATAACTCATATTGCAACCTACATGGAATTGCACATTTGGCTTAAAATGTTCGAAGAAACATTTCGCGCTTACCGCTATATTTAACATAATTTAACATATTTCTTGTAAAAATACCTCAATTTGTCCGAGCCTGTAGTCCATCTTCCTTCACATATTCCTTAGTCATCTCTCGCACTGAATTTCGGTGGGAACTTCCCGCACTGGAGTAACATGCTGGACTACACCTGGTATACCAAAGCAAATGTTGTTGACGTTGCTGTTGTTTTTTAAATCCCGTGGCTGGCTCATATACAGATATGGCCTTTCGAGCCAGAACAGTGTGGATAAAGCAAACTGATAGTACCTAATAAGCTATACTAACGAAATTCCAGCATTGATGAAAAGTAAAGAAGGAGGAGAAGGGTAAGTTGCACGTTACACGCAGGCATAATAAAATGAATCGTGGAACGTCAATGGAAAAGTATGAGAAATAATGCCTCCCTCCTTCTCCTTTGTTCTTCATTTCATTGCATCTTTTTTTTTGCTCGGCTCCTTCTTTCACCTCGCGCAAAGTTTTCATTTGACGAAAGATCACTTTCGACGCAAGCATTCGCACATTTAACTAATTTTCTGACAGCCTTAGCTCAGTGAGAATAAGTTAATTCACGCCCCCAGCGCCGTTCTTATGCAGCGTCAGAATTATGGTCCGGCTGCTCGGCGTCAAATTTATTGTCAGAGACAAGCCTTGCGTTAGGCATCGACCCTTCGTGGTACTCGGTGGGAGCCTCCCTGCGACGTAACCCTTGCGCTCCTTAAGGCGCAATTAGCACCCCGCGGCGTGTGTACCAAGAAGCCGAATAATTTAGCGCGAATCGCCGCGGCTGCTTCTTGCTTCTCGGAGATCAGCCTCAAATCTCGGTCCTGGACAATCTTGTTCTATCCCTCAGGCAGTTTCGCAAAGGATGAAGCTCGCGCTACGCTGTGGGCCTGCAAGAAACCCTTAGAACGTGCATCGTGCTACGAGGTCTGGAGATATAGAGGCTACAGATCTTGTAATCGGCCCCTCTCAGTGTAAACAAAAATACGATGTAAACGTGAAGAACCGTACCTAGTTGGGCGAGACAGTACTGTTGCACCTTTGCTTACAGCGTCAACAAAACAGGCAAAGACTAAAGAGAGGACACACGATCGCTGTGTCGTGTCCTCCTTTCCGTATAGGCCCTTAACTGCCGATGACGAGTTCACTCATCATGACAAAGCTTGAATTACCTTGTAATTTTGACACATAAATAAATAACGCACAATGTCTTCCGCTGTTACTTTAAACAAGAGCAGTGAAAAGAATTGCTATAAGTATTACTGGTCTCATACTTTTAGAGATATATGGCAAAGTAAATTGCAGGTAAAAAGAAATCTATGCTCTTACTAAGTTTTTAAAATTTATTCGTGGCATTTGAGGGGTTAGCCTCTGTAGGTTTCGTTCGCACTGTACGTAAAGTTGCACTATAGGCCTTATGGGTGTGTACATATACGGGTCAGCGCCATTAGGCTTGTACACAAGAAAAGAAAATTTTTCTAGTACGATTGAAGAACTTTTGTTAAAAATAAACGGGCAGACGTAGTACGTCGTCACATGATATTCTGAAGCTCCGAGTCGTAAAAGCGGGCAGAGATTATGGCTGTAGCGCGGATAATGGCCATCTGATTGTAAACCAAGTATATCGCATTTCTGCCAATACGGACAAAAATAGGTCTAACCAATAAAATTAATTTTTGTACGTGGATTCACAAATGAAGAAAGAAAATTAAATGCGAGCAAACAACGGTATGTTTGCGCAGGATTAAGATTTATTTATGAGGCAAAGTAGATGCCTTGGCGCCTTCCAATCGAGTATCGTATGGACTAGCCGAAACACACAAAGTTGGATGAGCTGACTAGTGTAACTTAAGTGACATAAAAACAGTGGATCTCTCTTTTATCATCGTCTGAGTTCCTCTTTTCGCCCTGATTTATTCTTCGTGGCCACTATCTCGGCTTGATCTTCCCGGATCTTGGGGACAAGAATCAAGGGGAGCGTCGAAGTGACAAAATATCCCTCGGGGCTTGCTGAGAGATCATGCTGCCGCCATTGCATTCGCATCTGTTGCATTCAGCCCGGTCAAGAGAAAGTCATGTTAACGAAGGCAACTGCGGCTTGCTTCTTTGACATTTTCAGAACGTCATGTGGCCACTATAGCGGGTGTTCGATTAGCGAGACCTTCTTGTTCATTTAATTGAAAGGAATATTTGAGAAAAACGATTTTAGTATATGGAACCGAATATGGAATATTTCTAATTTCTGGAAAAGTGTAACGAAAAGTTACTTGTGCTCTGCTCCGAAGAAAAATCTTCTTTACATTATTTAACACATTTAATGCTGTTAATACCTGGATGTCCGGTCAACTGAGTAGCTTCGAATTGAGAAACAAAGGAAAGTACGACCACCTGTAGCTGTTGCATGTTGACGAGGAAAGAAATAAAAATAATGGGAGAGGGGGGGGGGGTAACAGCATGTCCCAAATGCACTTAGCATGTATAGCTCATTAATGAAGCTAAGGTCAATAATACAGCAGAACGCATCGTTATAAAGAAATCCAAACATGGTGAAATTGGCCAAATAGTAAATTGCGTCGTCTACATAGATACCAAGATCGTAGCCTGCCCGAGTCGAGACGTGCTTACTCAACAGCTAGTAACTATCGTACATAAGTGGCCCTCCATGTGTTTGTTCAGAAACTGGATCATCTACGCAACAACCGCCGCTTCCCCCCCAGTGCCAGATTCGAAGTTTCGAATATTCGCATGCCCCTAGCGGCCACTATTTCACAGTTCTCGACCAAAAGAGCGCCCAGAAAGATGGACTGCCAAATTACGCACGTGACACAATAGTGAATCTCACATCTTATAGACCACACTCACAGGGCGCCTGTTAGTCAGCGCCATCGTTATGCCCTCTTCATGTGTTTCCTTTGCCTTTCACAGGTCCATTGTTTTCCCTAATGATTATCAGAGCAATTCGGCAAGGCTGCGTTGACTTATACCAAATATACCTAAGCATAACAGCTGAACCCCCACCTCTCTCTTTTTTTCTTTATCTTTTTGCTTCAAGATTTCGCCAGAAATATGGGGTATGGGTGCTGGAGGGCTGCTATTCACTATATAAAGCTACTTGTAAGTGACGCTACGGCTCACAGGCTATTAAGGTATCCCGTCGAGCGCGCTGTCGCGGACTCGATTGCCAGTTGCTTCGGTCTAGCTCGTGCTGATTGAGGTGGAACGCGAAGTAAAGCTGTTATATTGTCTGTGCGCTTTGACGTCAGTGGTATTCGTTATCTCATTCCCGTCCAACGTTAGCTTACCCTATGCGGACGTGTAGAAAATGAGCTTAAAGAACAAAACGAAAGACCAACAGCGATTACTAAACAATCCTTGTGCGCCTGATTACCGGCGTGTATACCGTGTTTCGACGCTCCTCCTTAGGAGCCACGTCTTAACTGGCACAAGTAAGTGAAATACTAGGACGTTTTATGTGCAGCAGTGAACTTTTGTTTGTTTTACTGCGGCAGAAGCTGTTTTGCCACTTCCCGCAAAGAAGAGGTAAAAAATAAGAAATGGCGAGCTTGTCTTGTTCAAATATATTCATCCCTGCCACCATAACTGCTTAGATGTGAGAGCAAACAGACACGTGTTTTCTACATGGTAGCGTGAGGAAAAGGACCACCGAGGGGAAAAAATAAACAAATAAGAAAGTCCGGAAAGGGGAGACTCTTATACGGGCACATTATATTGCAGCACCGCAGAAGAGAGCCGCGTGACCGCTCTGATCACCAGCATCCATCATGCAGCCTTCCGAACGAGAAACGACGAAGTCCCCTCTGCATTGGGTGAGCCGACCGATATGCAAATACACGGCGCACACGAGGCCAGAGGCCACGCTATACACGAGGCAACGGCGCAGCGATAGTCCTCACGAGAATCTGCCGGAGTACACGGAGTGGGGGAGAAACAGCTGCGCCGAGCCACTCATGCTTGCGCAACGAGGCAAAAGCCAGGCAAGTGAGCGGAGCACCGAACGGAGCAATCTGGCTGCACAGAGCGCTCACTCGCTCGCGCGCGTGGACAAGCCAACTTGTTCCAACTCCCCAGCCGATATTCGGCGAGCGAAGTGAACCCGATAGGACCGCCCCCCCCCCCCCCTCCAGTTGCTCGTCGCGCGCTGGCTGTATCGTCTCTGTCTTCTTTCGGCTCGCTTAGCCACCGCCACGTCGTCCCCGTACGCGAAATCAATACCCTGCACAGAACGCACGCACGCGCGAATCCCCCACACACGCATACATATACACTCCATCGCCGTTACGTGTATCCTTTGTGTGTCCCGTTTCGGGAGAGGCCAGCGGCAGGAGCGTCGTCGTCACTGCTCGGAATTGCTGCTCGGTGCCTTTTTTTTTATGCCCGTTTTCCCTTTCCTTCGCGACCTCCTCGTTTCCTTCGCCTCGCGCAATGCTCCATTCGCTCTCAGAGTGGCGCACACAATCGTCCTTCGGCAGATAACGCGATCGGAGGGAGCGCAAGTCTACAAGCAGCACGTACGAGGAGGTAGAAGCAGCATAGTAGTAGTAGCGTGCGGGACAAAAGTAAAGACGACCCGGGAAGGAAAAAAGAGGGAAGCTGGGGAAAGTAAGGGAAGGGCCATCAACGGAGCGTTACCACGAGCGACCGGCGGCGGAGGGCGCTGCCGGCGGGGCGCGCGAGCGCGCGCCGCGCGCTCTCCTGGAGCGTTGGCGCCGCGCACCTAGCGCCCGAATCGGGAGAAAAAGTTTCTCCCGCCGCCCAGTGCGCTTCCTGGGCCGGTCCATAGCGGTCGCGATGGACTTCGGCTGAAAGGGGGCGGCGCTTTCGCCGAACCCGGTCTGGCCGAAACCAACTCGGCGGCCTCTTCCAGCTCACTCGAGAGTGCATTTCGTTTCGACGGATTCGAAGACGGATCTTCGCCGGCTTTACTTCCTTTGATTTCGGACACCACGTGATCTGTTTTTCTTTTTCGTTTCTTTTTTGCCCACCTGTCGTCCCTTCAAGCTCACCTCTTTGGTTTCTTGTGCGTTCCAAATCCTCCCCCTTCATCTCGTGCCGACCGTGCCGTTTGCTGATTATTCTTCCGTGACTCCCGGGGCACCCTGTCTTCACCGAACGATGTGGCGTTGAAGTATCAATCGCCGGAGATGCCCCACCAGAAGTGCTCCTGATGAGTCGACCCGCCACTAAGGTAACGAACAGTCTTTGAAACGCGTCTGGCGCACGGTTTGGTGTTGCGACGGTGAAGATCACTTCAACAGGAAAAGCAACTTGTGATGCTTTCCCTCTTTAGTTGCGGAAGATTTCATTTGAGAGTTCTGCAGCGAGCAGAGTCCTCTTTCGACGAGCTCAAGTCAAGAAAGCGTTCCAGTGCACTCGTACCTTCGCAGTAAGCCAACGGAACTGGAATCATCATCGTCAGCGGCAGAAGCAGCATCGGCAGTAGCAGCGTAGGCAACCGATCCAGTGGCCAACAAGAAGCATCGAACCACCGCGATCGTCTGAGCATTCCTCGGCGCATCTTATAGAGTGCGTATTGTAGACGGCGAAATACCATAGAATGACATTGCACGTACAATGCGACGGACTTGCACGTATTTCCGACATGTGTAACCTTTTCCCTTGAACCGCTTCATAGTATACGCCCAAACGCAAGTTGTAAACGTAGTAATGTTTTAAAGGTTACGCAAGAAGGCAATTCATCGCATGATCTACCGTATTAAACACATTTAAGCGAGAATTTCCCTTCCACGAAGTGGGAGAAAGCACGTTCGTGTACAAAAGCTCTTGTCCTATCAGTGTAATTGCGCTGAACGAAGTTTACAAAAATTAAAAAGAAAATAAGGTTCTCTCCAAAAAGAAGCCTTTTAATCTTTCATAAAAAGGACGACGGCTAATGCTCGAATCCGTAAGGGCACTGTCGCAGTGTTTCTTTTGAGTGCCTGGAATTTCGGGGTGCCGCCATCTTGTTGCTAAGACACTTTCGGCCATGCAACAGCGAACTGTAGGAACGCTGAAAGTGCAAGTAACAGGAAAAAAGAACAAGCACAGATGCTGGCCTTCGGGAACGCAAAAATCAAGCCAACGCTGACCACAAACCTGATTCATTGCGGCAAGCCCGCACGGAGTTGGGTTCGGGAGAAGAGTTTTCCTCGCAATATCGTTAGCGCTTTCCAGAGGAAGAAAGCGGGGAAGCAATAAAACTTCTCCAGTGAAGTGCCTCTCCGGCGACTCAGTAAGCCCCGCTTCGTATCAACGGGAAGCGAAAGCAATTTACGCAAAAGGGGAGAAAGAAAAACGAAGGATCCCGAGGGACAAATCGAACACCAATTACCAGTGCAACGAAGAAGAAGAAATAATATAAACACGAGTGACCAAACGGTAACACACTTCCAAGTGTTTCTTCCCGCTCCCGGAAACGCTCTTTTCTCTCAACTCCAGAGAACCACTGGAGTAGGAACTAACAAGAAGGAGACCTACCGCGCGCAGTAAAAGCGCCGCATCACCTTTTCCGCAGGTAGCAGGGAGTCCTCTTCCCTTCACTGCCAGCACCTTCCCAGAAAAAACAACATCAGAGTAAGACATTGTGAAACTTCCTTCCATCCCCTCCGGTATGTGAAAGCCCTCGAGCCCTGTTAGACTTCCCCTACGGAACTGAAGACGGAACAGCAGAAGCCTCCTCCAGCGGAAACAACCCTCAGCGCAGTCCTCTAGCTCGTCCTCAAGCGCAGCTAAACATAGGAGGCGGTGGCGTGATAGCGGCGGTTAACAGCAGTAGACGCAGCAGCAGCGAAGGACCGAGAGACCTGTCTTCGGGGAACGTGTCAAGGGCGCGGGCCGCACCACTGCCAGGAGAGGGTCCCAGGAGTGCCGGTGGCGTCAGAGACGGAGTCGGGAGGGGGGCCGACCCCTTCATCCAGAAGCCGCCGTCGCCGCCGTAAACCGGGACTTCCTTGGAGTCTGTCGTCGTCGCCGTTTGCGCGCGGTCCCTCGTGAGTGGTGGTGTTGTACAGCGGGGCGCCCTCGGAATCGAGAGCGCCTCCGAAGCGGCGAGCCTCCTCTCATGAAGGGAGCCTGGTCCTCGCCCGTCATGTCCTTCCTAAGACGCGGTCAGCAACGTCGCCGGCACTCCGCGTTCGCCGCGGGAACACAGCGCTACGAGCTGGTCAGCCGGCACCCGCCTCCGCTGCCTCAGCGCCAGGACAGCTACAGGACAGTGTGCGTACCATTGTCTTCCTATACTATACGCTATATACACGCACGGTACGCTATAGCACACCATCTCCGCACGTGGCACTGACCGCCGCTTGTAGGCGGTAGAACAATAAAGAATAGAGAAGGGGCATCTGGGCGCTTCGCTAGCGACTTCGCGCACGTCATGTCTATCGACCGTTCCCAACAAATGGTCGAAATCTGGAAACTCAATGGTGCATGCCATTGTACGAAAAGCTTGCTCAAAGGTCGCCTTGCCTGAATGACTTTCGAGACACGTGCGTGCTTATTGACTCGGCACGCTGGCTTCGTTGTTTGTGGTGAGAATTGCCAGGCCGCAGCTCTTTCTGAAAGCAGATAACTCAAGAATGATTGGATCTATTTAAATGATTTAGAACAACGGAACGTTCTGGATCACGGCGTGCTTTTTCTTTCGGACCTCTGCGCAATGCGGGAAAAGTCGCTAGCGATGCCCAGACGACTAAGAACTCGTCGGCATTGCACTGCATGACTTTTTTGTACATAAATGCGGGGCATGCTGTCAACCAAGAGTGAAGGACGTCTCTTTACTGGTTTTTAACGCCGGCTCTTGTACACACGTTGCCGATTTGAGATCTTTATTAAGTGCCAAACTGTTCGCGAACAACCACTCACAAAATTCTGCTCTGGTCTTTGAACATAACCAAGTGAACGTTACTATGAGCTGCTGTCTTGACAATTTATTTCTTTCCCGTTCAACAACACTAGAGGCTTAATATAGGGCTAATATGGCACCGTTATATTGGTACAGGGTTTTCCTATCTGATAGGAAAAGTTCAGTAAAGGAATTTACCACTGGCTTCTTAATCCCGAACAGCTGGAAGGACTACTTTATGCCTCACCGTGATCTATTCAGCCTCGTCTGTCTATAAGCAACTATGCTTATTGTAAAAGGAAAGCCACCTTACTACGGTCATCTGGACGGTGTTGCTTCGACCGCATCTGTTGTGTGGCTCCATCACCCTGGCATCATTTGCGTTTTCATATGAACACAAAAATGTGACGGAGTCGAGCACTCAGCAATATGTGCACACAACGCAGATTTTCACATCGTAATGACTGTAGTAGTGGCGCACAGACCTGGCTCGCTTGTGGCGCATGCATGCCACAAATTGGATTCTACACATCTCTAGGTCAATTGTTTTCGATGGGTGAAGACTCTAATGCGCGAACACTCTAGAAGCAACGGTGTGCTGGCAACTCCTTCATGCAGGAGTGTATGCATGTCGCACGCTTAACACAGTTTTCGAGAATTCTCGGACCTTGCGTTAGAGTACGTTCGCCGTAATAGGACACAAGGGGATTAAATATACTTCTGGGAGTAAGATAACCCTAAAGGAGTTGGTGAGTTGGGCTACCTTATGGCGTTGTGAAAAAAAATGCGTAAATGACTTGCATACCTTCAGCAACTTCAGTAAGGCTCTTTAGTGAGAGTCCTCTCGAATCAGCATGCAGGTCACTGCGGAGGCCAGAACGTCTGAACAAGGGCTCTCGGATGTGTCGTGTGCCTGGGCACGTGCACTAGAGGTGCTACACATTGGCGTCTTGTGACAGGTGGTGTCGACCCTTCAGGAAGCTCTACCACTTGCAAGTGGCAGCAGGGGAGAGAGATACCTCAGCCCGAATCTTCCTCAGGAAAACATCCTCCTGCTTTGTGTTGTTGTGGCAGAGGGAACAGTCACTCTCGCAATGAAATTTGTCACAAGTACCTTTGTACGCAGAGTGAATTGCACATGCGATCTTCTAACTTCTCAAAAAGTGTTTTCACGGGGCTACACGCCAGTCTTGCTACACGGAGAAAGCTCTCACGATAGCTGCTTTCGCGCGCCTAAAGGTGTCGTTCTTCGAACAACCCCGTGCACTGTCGGTTGAAAGAGCTGTGCCTTCTTTTTAGCCGTTCAGGGTTGTGGGCTTCGCACCTGGAGCGATGAAGTGCAGACAGCACTTGCCTTCTCGCTCATTCCTAGTTTTCGCTTAAATTGCGACCTGAGTAATTCGATGTGTCGATCGCTGTGTGTCAAGAAATCCGATTGTAGAACATGTGAGCATCCAAAACACACAGTAGTATTATCCCCGAAGCGTCCTGGTGCTTTTCCCGCGCCCACTGGCGCACACATCAGCGCACTGGTCTGTTGATGCCAGAGGGGGTGCCCTCTTGAACGGCATCGCATTTGATGTCTGTAATTCAATTCAATTCTTTATTTGCAGACATAGAACATACAGAAATACCAAAACTGGTTGGACCCATAGCCACAGGCTAGTTGCGGGTCCAATGAAAAATGAATAACATTTGCAAGTACAAAGCAAGTAAGATATACATCACGTGCGTGCACATATTTGTCGCATACCATTAAATTGCACGAGCGTACATAATGAAATGCGAAGCAGTAAAAAACATGTTATACTTTTAAACATTTCTAAGTAAACACATAATAAACTAGTTATAGGAGGATTGCAGGCAAATTCCTGCATTATTGTGAACATACATTATTAATCTCGACAAAATCGAAACAGTAGTTCGATATGTTCCGCAGGTTTCAGCGAGTTACTAAAGAAAAGAAAGGACATTATGATTGTTCACATTGAAAAGCATTATTGAGGCTAAGCAAGTATTTCTTAAGCACGGATGAAAAATTATTTGCTTGTTTTATTTCTGCTGGTAGTTTATTCCAAATTTGTTACCCTCGAAACTATAGCAAACGTTGTCCGTAAATATTTTTAGCTGGAGGAAGATTAAAATTACCGCACCTTTGATTTCTGGTCGCACGAAAAGATGAGTAAAATATGTAAACATGAAAAGGCAGGTTGTGTTTAACAATGTTGAAGACACACGTGGCAATTTTTCATTCGTGTATCTTATCATACGGCAAAACATTCAATCTATTAAATAAAGTCACACTTGGTTCATCGTAACATGAATGGGTAATTCTTCTTAGGGCGCGTTTTGAAGTTTGCGTACAGGTTCAAGATAAGTTTTGTATGTCGTACCCCATGATTCATTACGATTATTAAGAGCATGCTCATGTGAAGAGGCTGCTGAAAGCAAAATCTTTCACTCTGTAAAGATATAGTACTGCCAGTAAGAGGCTTTCGGCAAAGCTAAATGCATTGAAAAGAGAGACCACTGTCATTAGCAAATATATTGAGTCTGTGTCCATCAGAAAAAATAAATGCAACGCATCACTGCACGCACACTAGTATAGCTTATGGAGGAATCGGGAATGTCAGAAAGTTACTAAATGTGATAACATCTGTTATTTCGCACAAATCGATTTCACTCTTGTTCTTCTAGTATAGCACATATGCTTGGTCACGTCTGCTCTTAATCTCTGGAAAGAAGATAAGCGTGGAGAACCAGAAACATCGACAAATTATTGTCCCGCCGACATATGCTTTTTTTATGATACTTTTACTAATGAGAGGTAACATTACAGAAGGTACACTGTGTGCTTCCGCGCCTAAAACAATTAGTGGCAGCTCATTTTTTTTTTCAACAAAGACTACGTTTGCCAGCAAAGCGAGTGCCATAAAACGCTTCGAATTTAAAAAAAGAATCAGGAACCAAAGACACTCTCCGAGCTTAATTTCTTCGGTGGCAGTACTCGATGGCTCAAAGGCGCATGCATTGTGAAAGTCACACGCGAAAGTACAGCGTGCAGGTCTTAGTATAGACAGCGTCGTCCGACAAAGAGAACATTCTATCTCTTCGTAGCGTCCACTATAACTACTTTATTAGCTGCGCATCATGCTAGATTTGGCTGCTAATTAGACGGTTAACGAAAACCTTAGCTAACACGACAAACCACCAAATAAGGTAGAGAAGAAAAGGAAGACAAACTATAAAAAAAACTGCTCATTTAACAAACACCTGCTCCACAACCTCCTTTTTTCCCATGGTACTGAGCAAAAGTCAAATGTATGAACAGCGACCACCTACATCACTTGCCTGCAAACTGGCCTAATTTAGTCATTAGTTCGTGCCGTGCCCCAATTTTTGCCGATGCTCGGGCCATCAGCTGCGGTGCTTTAACACGGCTTGATAAAACCAGCTGCACATTTTTATAAGATTAAACGAAGCTCTGGCGCTGTCGGGGATAACGACGCAAGTAAAACCTCAAAGCGTTCACTTAATGACGTAAAATAATGATACGCATGCGTAACAGCGAAATGGCGTTATTGCGTCGATACTTATTCATCGATTCTGCGACGCAGCGCCTATTTGACGCCACTTGCATGCGACTCGGGAAGCATGAGCCCACAGTTGCGTTTAGGCATGAAAAAAAGAAAAGGAAACTTTGGCAGTTACGTCGTCTCTTTAACCTCGTGAACGACGGGTTCGCGATCATGAATGATATACTCTCAAGCTTGGCAGTCAAGACATGAATGAAACAGGCGGATGCTTTTCTTTTTTCTTTCCTTTTGTCCGTCTTTCGGCCGCGGAATGAATGCATTGAGCTTGACTGCGCGGGCTTGCGAAACAATGGGTCTCTCAGGCAAGCCCAATACACGTTACTCTCAATGTCATCGAGAAAGCCGAAATACCATGGCCCTCTAGTATGCCTTTGGCGATACGGAAACCTTCCGGGCATCCACAATAAAGCATGGAATCACGACGTATTTTGTTTTACCCTTTCTTTTTTTATTCCGAGCTATCGAGAATCCTATTCGTCAAGCTTCTTATCTCGACAGAAAATCTTTCGGCTGTACAGCAGGGCTATTGTCCACGAGCGACGTCCGATGATTTATTTCTGATGGCCTGTCTACGGCCGCTCTCGCCTCGGCATACCTCCTATCCGCGACTCCCGACGAGATATTGATTGCAGTGCTATCCAGAAGCAGATATGGCGCTGGTGTGATACACTGAAATCAAGTATTCTTTTTCAAAAACTTTTTGCTAAGAGTAAACGCGCGCAAGAGAAGCGTCAGCTAGTATACAGCGTGGATTCAGCGCTTCACGGCAGGATAATTACTATTACTGTTTGCTCTAATGACTCGAAATTTAGCCATCGCCGTGATTTCAGATTAGGTATAATGGAGAAATAAGCCACCTCCCGATAATTGGAATGCGCTCGATCGCTAACGGCTCACTTGCTCGAGGAGATCCGCGGTAATTGAGCACAGGAGCACTGAAGCGTTTGTGAGAGTCGAGTGCGCAATCTTCCGTTCTTCTGCTCTCCTTTCTTTATCACGGCACGAAGAGATGCGCTTAATTTTAACCTTTCTGATTTTCGTGCGCTATCTTTCCTACGCAGTTCACGCTACAGACTCGCGAAGTACTCCATCATGGTAGCATACTTTAACTTCGAGGATCGAGCTACGGCGTTCTCTTGAATGCCTCGTGTAATGCTGCAGCTGCTATTAGCCTTTTCTTGTTTCTAAAGGTCGTCGATACACGCTGGTTCAATGCAGAAATTTGTTAATTATACGAAATTTAACGCCACTTTTGTAATTTCCATCTTTGTCCTATTCCTTACGGGTCTTCCGTATGCGGAAGAGCATGACAAGAAAGCAAAAAGAACGAAGAAGCTTGAAGATGAGGTTCAAACGCCGACTCCTGAATGAAGTCAATTTGAGAGGGTTGGCAAGTGCCATACGATGAAAGCAAGGTGATCGGCTTGAGTGAAGGCCGACCAAGTGAAGATGGCGCAGACATTCAAGCCCTAAAAAGTGGCAGGCTTTCTTCACTTCTCCTCTCTACGTGAACCCATTGCAGCCCATTGGCCTACATAACATATGCACTTATCACGGTGTCACGATGATCCCGCTGCCGACGGCGGCCTTGCGCTGGAGTTTGTGCACCACAAAGCAGAGCGGCAAGCTTATTAACACTTTTCAAGTATGTCGGTGTGCTCTATGAAACGTTCATGCAGGTTCCCCGTTTATACTTAATGGTGGTGATGGTGGCGGCTTCTACGGACAGGCGCGTTTAGCCTGGCGATCAAAGCCGGCAATTGCTCCGCCCGAACGTATCCTATAGTATCACTGCGGTGTTCCGACACATGTCCGTCAAACCACTCTTTCTTAAAGATGCGATAAGGAGACGTGAAGTTTCTTTGCACGCTATAAGTGATCCTCGGAGAACACAAGGTTTTTGAAGGCACACATGCAGGAGGTCCTTTTCATGCGGATTTTCCAGGGCAGCATCCCTTTCATTTCAGGCGCGACCACAGAAAGTGTTCGGGGTCTCCAATCTCCTCGCATGCCGTACAGACCTTTGAGTTCTTAAGGATGACCTGCCAAGGCTTTCAAAGCCTGCAGGATGTTAAACCGAGATGCAACAGCTGGAGTGCAGACCTGCATCCTGCCGGAAGCCATGGTATATTATGTAAAAAAAAGTGACATTCATGAATCCCTATGGCTGAGCGTTGAGATCCGTGTTTAAGACGTGCGCGCTACAGTTAGGCACACTGTTGCTTACATTTACGAAATCCTTGCCCATCGTTCTCGCAAACTCAGAAAAAAAGAGCAAGAGAAAAAATTCCGTCATTTGTGCAGATTTTCAGGCGTCTGGTTCTGTCTACCATATTAGATACGTGGTTATGAACCTACCCAAAAATTTAAACAAGCTTGGTCGGCAGGTGGATGTCTCTATTTGGAGCCTGCGCAGATGTATATTGAAAGTAGCATGCTTCGAGTTATTCTCTTTCGCTTGTTGTAGAAATACGAATGCACACACAAAAAAAAATTTTGTCTCAACCAAAAGGACATGTTAGCACGCGCAAGCACTGAGATACCTTTGCGAATGAAATAATAATAATAATTTGCTAATCACTAAAGAGGAAACGAAGGAGCAGCGAATGGGAGCCACCGCACCGACGCGCTCACTAGTACGCCACTAGTTTTTCGAGCACGTGTCCATACTGATCAAGGATGCTTCCACTGCACTGTGTACAGTATGAGCCCGACAGCCCATAGTCACTTGTTTACTCTGAGATCAGCTCCATCACCTCGCCTAGACGTTTAAGCCATTTTTCCTGCTATAACTAGCAGCCGCGCTCGCTCACCTGGCCTCCTGTCCACCTATATGCCGCTCTGGAATCTGGAGCCTAACCAACCTATTCAATACCTAATTGCTCAGCCAACAATGAAGCAGGAAATCTAAATGCGCCCGCCGCACGAGCTCCAAGGGACCCGCCGCGATGAATTATTCCGTTCGCTTATTAAACTTTGCTCAAACTTCGAGAAATCTGGGGCATGTCCCGAGCTGCTTCGTTGAGATCGTTGATTCATGATCCCCATTGTGTATTATCCTCCGCTGTGCGGCAATCAAGCCGTCGTCTTTACATTAGGAAAGATATATATATTTGAACTTTACGAATTAATCATTAACGGTGTGCGTGAGGCGGGGCATTGTTCTTAAAACATGAAGGCATGATAAACTCATCACGCAAATAATACCGCAGAGCCACGGCAAGAGGAAATAAGTTCGCTCTTACTTAGCCAAGTAGGGCGTTTCTAGAATAACAAAATAGGATAAGAAGGATAGGATACCAAAGATACGAAGGCATCACATTCTTTCACATTTTTCACATTTCGTTTCATAGAAACTAACTGAATTACGACGGCTAAGAGAGAAGCGCGAACAAAAGGAACATAAGATAATCAGAGATTCATTCCACGAATTCAGGTGTGAATACCCAGCTCTATAAAGTCAATTCGGGAAGTCCGGGGTGCACCAAGTGGAGAGAAATCGTAGTCACAGTGACCGCCATATTGAATTTCTGTCAGCGCCTCATGTGCGATGCATAAAAAAGTCAGTAGATATGTCCAATCCACATGGTCACCAATAAAAAATTGTGGGAGGGAGAGCGTGTCTTATTGTATTAGTTAAATCCATTGAGCACACAGCCTTTATAACTCTTATGATCTAAAACTTCTCGGCCTCATAACCTCTACGGCTAAAGCCGCACGTTTAGGGCGATTGTCATGACGTAATCGAGGTCGGCTTATTGTAGTACTTCCAGCAGGATGAAAATCTACGCCTTATTTTGATTCGCTTATCGCCAGCGATAGAGCGGAAGCAATAAACAGGACTGCAATACGGCGTATGTGACGTCTGCTGGATGTTTCCTATACGCTGCCGGAAAAAAAATTACGGTCTACCACCTTGGAGGAGAGGCCTCCACCAGTGTAGAGAAGACGAGCAGCAAACATTTATTTCCAAGACCCATGTCCACGTCTGCAATAAGGAAAAAAAATTAAATTATGGGGTTTTACGTGCCAAAACCACTTTCTGATTATGAGGCACGCCGTCGTGGAGGGCTCCGGAAATTTCGACCACCTGGGGTTCTTTAACGTGCACCTAAATCTAAGTACACGGGTGTTTTCGCATTTCGCCCCCATCGAAATGCGGCCGCCGTGGCCGGGATTCGATCCCGCCACCTCGTGCTCAGCAGCCTAACACCATAGCCACTGAGCAACCACGGCGGGTTGCAATAAGGAAGGCGTCAACATCGTCAAACAATGCTTTCGTATCAGATGAGTATTAAGTGTGGCATTGATGAGTTAGGGTTTAAACAAAGCACACCGTTTACTTCGATGATGATGACGAGTCGCGGCATCATGCAGTTTTGCGTTCTCGTGTCCTTTGTCCTTCCAGCGCAGCTGCCTTATATAATAGATGAGAAGTCCGTTGGGCGATTCAAGACTGGTCACTTATGGCAGGCGATTCAATTCGTTATGCTAAACGTAATTTCCCTTACGAAGCAAATTAAAGCATTAAAAAAGCGAGCCGGTTAAATGGCCATTTAATTTCGAGATATCTGCTTAGAAGTCGGTGTCTCGCATAGCCGTCAATGTGCGCGCACGACGGCCAATATACATGGGCGTTATCAGCCATGCTCTTCACCCGCTACCGGATACACTGAAAACTTCCAGGTCGCGCAGCCTGCGCCAGAAACAGTGGTTCGCCTGCAGGGCCAAGGCTCAGCTCTCTCTCTCTCTCTAATCCAGACATGTTCCCTCCCGCCTCACCTCCCTCCCACCCCCAACACTTCCCCCCTTCCTGAACCGTTATCGCTGTTCGACTTGGCGGTCACGTTCGCCAGGGCTTAAATTTTCGCAGTACCGTCGCGTGGATCGCATTTTTCACCGGACGGTAATTTCAGCGATGGACGATACTATACTAAAATAGTTTCCATGACCCCATTTCCTCTCCCACATATTTTTTTTTTTTTACACACAGTTTCTTCGTGAGTTACATTTTCGCACTTTCCATTATAAAGCTTACTGGGGGTGCACCTAGCTGTATGGAAACGTACTTAAACGATAGCGTCCATAATGTGGGCTACTTATCGGTACGCGGTGTACGTCAGAAAACCACCCATGTTTACAAGAAGTGACGACGTAGAAGTGCATCCCTTTCTAGTAACGGATGCGCCTTTAGGTTTCCCTCGTTCTAGGGAACAGGAAGCGTGCAGTTAGGTAAAATATATGGCTTGTTATTAGCCAACATTCAGCTGGTGTGGCTAAATCTAGAGCACTTTCCTTCTCGCAGAATAGCGGCCACGGTTCCTGCGGGCTCATACCCGCAAGGTCATATACACTCATATGTTCAAAAGTTCATATATTTACAAGTTCCCAGGTCTTATATACAGGGTGATCGTTTTTAACTTTTATGGAATTAAAAAAAAAAAATTACCGCCTCTTCCAGTCAGTAAAGATGGTCGAACAGCGAAGCTCCCTTAGTTACACCATGCAAGTAAACTACGCAAGCACTCTATATGGGAGATATTTTGTTTCACCGTTCTTTCACCTCCTTTTCGCTTTCGCGTGCTTCGCGTGGTGAGCATGCTTTAGGAGCGCTGCCGTTTAAACTCGGCATCTCTGGCGCGCAGCTCGGGGTCGGCCCTACGACGACGAGCCCGTTCACGAGCCAACTCTCGCTGACGCTCGCGGTAGGCAGCCTCTTCCTCAGGAGTACGCACTTCTCGCGGTCTTCCCATAACTGTAGGTGGGACCGAATGTGTGGAACCGCTAATCCAAAGCTCCGTATATTGGGCTCAAGGCCCAGCACTGGAGATATGGGCGCTGCAATCGTTTTGACGATTGGTTGGATTGGCTTGACGATGGACGTGGCTGGCCGGCACTTCTTGCTGGCGCACGAAATGCCGGCAGCCACGCGCTCCTAGTATTGCATTTCAATCGCTGGTTACTGTTCATTGGCCGCAAACCACCAGCATAACGTTTGTTTATTTCGCGGCAGGGTGAAATCAATCGTCGACAAATTCGATGATGATCTGGCTCGATCGCGGAAAATACACCGCGTGACAACCATGTCACATTCGCGCATAAGATAGCACTTGCACAGGGGCAAAGGGGTCACTCCAACCCCTTTCCTCCTGTTGAGCGCTTTTCCTTTCCCGCTAGGTCACGTGGCCCCTTTTTAGCTCAGCCCGACAACGACGGCAGAGGGTCCGAATAAACAGCTTTGCTGTAAAACAGCCTGTTGCAGATAACGTAATTCTAGTCTTTCAGCTACAGTATTCTGAGAAACAGACATTACACATATTAGACTAATTCACAGAAATCCACTAATTATATATGAATTAATTACTTTACGGCACATATTGCAATTTAAGAAATGTAGCCGGTGAGTTTGCAAGGCGTATCCACTTGTAATGAATTTCCAGAATGACGCCAGTTTGGAGATATGCGCCATCAAACTTGCCTTAGAAATGCACATGCAGTTGTTATACTTATTTTTTTTTAACACAACGCTCTTTTATGCATTCGACCATAAAAGTACCTAGAACGCCCATGTATTTCGTTCCACATTTTGGGACACGTTATCTCGAAACTGGTGTCATTTTGGAAATTAATTTCAAGTGTGGCAACCTTTGAAGCTTACCGGCTACAATTTGCAAATTGAATTATGTGCCCTAAACTAATTAATTGAGAGGTTAATTATTAATTTGTTGTCAATTATTTGATATGTATTTCGATTTCTCCTGCTAGTATTGTCCACCTCTTCGAACAATCAAGCTCAACGACAAAAATTATGCTATCTGCCTATCTGCTCATTACTGACCCAGCCTTCCCCACTCGCCTCGGCACTTCTACTGAACGAGACACGACGCCAGACCTCACTTTCACCAAAAACGCAGACAACGCCCATTGGCGCAACACCCAACACGACCTCGGGAGTGATCACTCTATCATCGAAATTACTCTCCCACACCTAACAGCCGTTATGAGAAGAACAAGGGACTTTACTTGGACGGACTGGGATGCGTTCCGTAAACGCCGTGTAACAGCAGCGACGGACACTCCCATTACCGACATAGAATCATGGTCACGTGATCTACTGTCTGATACTAAATCGGCCACCCGCATTATCACAACAGACGCCCCGACTGAGCGCATGGACAGTAGACTCGCCCACCTTATCGAGGCCAAATCATCCATCCTTTCTAGATGGAAGGGACAACGACTCAATAGAAGACTCAGACGGAAGGTTGCACTTCTCAACAAGGAAATTGAAGCACACTGCCGCGTTCTAAGTCACCAACAATGGACAGAGCTCTGTCACTCTCTAGACGGGCAACTCCACCATCCCCGCTCGTGGAAAATCCTCAAACATTTGATTGATAGCACCACCACCCGCTCATATCAACAAGATCGCCTCACGAAGCTTTTATTCACAGAAAGCAAAACGCATGGCCAGGACCACGTTAAGAATAGCTTATGTGAAAAGTACATCCCATCTGGGCCCACTCAGCCTCACGGCCCATACACAGGGACCTCCAACCCTGCCCTTGATGAAGATTTCAGCGTGGCAGAGATTCATGCTGCCCTACATAAGCTGAACAGCCGTTCGGCGCCAGGCCCAGATGGGGTTACGAATAAAACACTAAGAAATCTAGATGACCCCTCGGTGCAACAACTCACCGAATACATCAACAACTGCTGGCGCCAGGGATCAATTCCCCCGACATGGAAAACGGCCAAAGTAATTCTCATCCCGAAACCCGGTAAGCCATCTAGCCTCGCCAATCTCCGGCCCATATCGCTAACTTCATGTGTAGGCAAGGTCATGGAGCACGCACTCCTAACCCGTGTAAACACTCACCTCGAAGACACATGTGCTTACCCCCACTCGATAATTGGCTTTAGACAGCATCTTTCCACCCAAGACGCTATGCTCCAACTTCAGCATCAAATCCTAGATGGCAAATCCCGTCACACGAAGGCGATCTTGGGCCTCGACCTCGAGCGCGCCTTCGATAATATAAGGCACTCCACCATCCTCGAGCGCATCTCCTTGCTCAACCTTGGAGAACGCACTTATAACTATGTAAGGGACTTTCTATCCAATCGGAAGGCCTTCCTGTCGGTCGGAGACATTCGATCAGAGGAACTCTCCCTCGGCAGCACGGGCACACCGCAAGGCTCTGTCATTTCCCCAATACTGTTTAATCTGGTTATGCTCGGACTAGCACAAGAACTACAAAAACTCGACGGCATTGAACACACCATATACGCCGATGATATTACAATCTGGGCTGCAAAGGGCAGTGACGGCCAAATCGAAACTGCCCTACAAGACGCCATTGACGTCGTAGAAAATTATCTTGAAGGCACGGGACTCCGCTGTTCCCCCGAAAAGTCGGAGCTTCTCCTATACCGACCCACACTCCGTGGACGCCCCCCGCGGGGCTCCACGACTAAACGCCAATACGAGGAAATAGAGCTCAACCTGAGGGATGGCAGACCTATACCCGTGGTCCCTTGCATCCGCGTTCTTGGTATGACCATAGAAGCCAACGGAGCTAACTCTACGGCTATCTCAAAGATCCTTCGACAGACCGCCAATACATCCAGACTGCTGAAACGAGTGACCAACCGGCGAGGGGGTATGAAGGAAGACAGCCTCATCCGCCTTGTCCAATCTTTCATCGTCTGTCACATTACTTATGTTGCGCCCTTTCTCAACTGGTACAAAGCTGAAAAGACTAAACTGGACATCATCATTAGAGGAGCCTATAAGCAGGCCTTAGGACTACCCAACCACACCAGCACGGATCTTCTACTACAATTAGGTATCCACAACACGCTAGACGAGTTAATCGAGGCCCAACGTCGATCTCAACTAGAGCGGCTTACTCTCACGGAAACGGGCCGCAGCATTCTAAACAAGCTTAATATCACCTACCACCGTCAACATGGAGACAAACACCCAATACCACGCGAAATTCAGCAATGGATACACGCCGACCCTATTCCGAAAAACATGCACCCAGACTACAACAAAGAACGCAGGAAGGCACGAGCTACTTCCCTCATCAAAGCTTACGCCAACACAGCGGGTGTCACCTTCGTCGACGCAGCTGAGTACCAAGATGGACGGCGCTTTGCGGCGGTTACCACAGCAGGCGGCTTGCTCCGACATGCTGCCAGCATCATTACAAAAAATGCCGAGACGGCCGAGGAAGTGGCCATTGCCCTGGCCACTCTTGACCCATCCTGTCACACCATACTGAGCGATTCTCGCGCAGCAGTCAACAACTACATCAAAGGTCGTATTTCTCATCAATCACTCCGTATCTTACGACAAGCCCCGCATTCGCCTGAAAATCAAATCACCCTCGTCTGGATCCCAGCACACGCCGGCGTTGTCTACCCGCACCTCACCAACCTCAACGAGGTTACACACTCCGTAGCACGAGGACTAGTCAACCGTGCCGGAGACGGTGCAGGTGCACCCGCAGGGCGCGACCGCCTTACAAGATACAACGACCTTGTAAAGTCATTTTACCTCGCAAGAAGAACCTTCCCCACCCCTCACCGCAAGTTAAACAGGGCACAGGCAACCACCCTTCGCCTGCTACAGACGAATACATACCCCTCCCTCACACGCTATCACACTATATACCCCGACATCTACCCGAGCCAGACGTGCAAGGTCTGTAAAACTGAATCGGCAACACTCCCCCACATGCTATGGGAGTGCAAAGATCAATACCAAGAGCTTAATCCCGTGACCCTCTCGTCGAGATGGCACGCCGCCCTGCGCAGCTCCCATCTCGACGACCAACTCTGGGCGACCCAGCAGGCCTACGAAGCGGCGAAGAGGCAAGACCTCGACGTCCCATCGTGGGAGGCCTAGGCCCAGCCGACAGAACTGCTGGTGTTCATTAAAGTTTACTCTCTCTCTCTGCCACAGGCGATCTTCGAAAATTTCGCAAAGCCTAAAAAGGATCACTCTGTATACACAAGAAATTGTGGATATATGAATACCACAGGTTCATACATCCACGCATTATACGGCCGATCCTGCAACTCGAATAACTCAAACAGTAGACTGGCTCTTAGGCAAGGCCTCGTGACCTCCTCGGGACACTGCAACTATAATGATCTACACTCTCTTGAAACATGTAGTACTTAAAAAAGCTCGCAGCAGCATTTTGCACGCATGATCGCCGTTTAGTGTTTATTAGCGCAGCTTTGTGTAAATTCGTATGATATGCTACCACAGAATGCTCCTGCCGCCATTACGTAGCGTCATGTTTGTGCCATTTGCATGAGGGTTCATTGGTAAAAGCAAGAACGCGTTGCAGACGACTCATAAAGAAGGTAAACACTGTTGTTAACGTAATTAAATGTCCATAGACGGTGTCAAGTTCGCCGAACTTCTCGCAGAGTCTCGAAGAGCACCGTTCTTCAGCGGTACATAAGGTTGTGGAGAAGAAGAAACCGAATTTCATACAACTCCCCGAGTCGAGCCCAGCGCTAGATTCGACTAAGCCACCAGCACGAGCTCAGCAAACCAAACCGGACGCTTTCTCTCGGTTAACCTTAGTTCTTTGTTTAATTTCAGTATCTTCTCCCCCGTCCCTCTCATGCAAGCAACTGCTTCTTTAAAAGCGTGTACAACACGTCGGTGTTCAAAGAGCCACTAAATTCCGTGACAGTGTTGATAAAGATTATGATGATGACGAATAAAGGTAGGTATAAAAATGCAGTAAATAAACGTTGACAGCATCGAAGATGCGAAGAACGCGACCCGTAGTTCGCATCTTGACAACTTGAATGCAATGAATGAATAAATATTTTATTTGCTTTGCGTAAAGTGGGCACTACATTACATCGACAGTACGGTACAGGATGCGAAAAAGCTTAACTGGGAGAGAGCATCGCTTGTGGATGTTGTGCTTTCGGATCACACCCGTGAGGCGTTATCCCCCCTTTTTTGTACGTTTCTTTTTCCCTCTAACACAAATGTGGACGAAGATGTTAAAGATAACCCACTGCTGGTTAAACGTAAAGATAACCGCTGCTGCTAAATGAACGTAAGAAACGCGTTTCTTTACATTTAGTTACCGTGAGATTTCGAGGCGGTTACTTCCTTCCCTTTCTCGAATGGTTGCTTCCTTCTTATTTATTCACAAATATGTGTGGGAAGTATAACGCGACAGATGACACGAATGAGCTAACTTTTGAGAATTCTCCCGCAATTGCCGGTGGGATTAGTTTTCGGCATTTCCGATCCGACGCCATGGCATTTATCAATCTGACTGGCACTTCATCATTCAGAAAGCCAATCTGTACCGCAAACCAACGCACGAGGGTAACCGACAAACTGCGCAGATTTATCTTCCCTATATATGGTTAGTGGTTTCCCACTCTGCCGTAGACAGCGGCGAGCTTTTCGGCTAGAGCAAAATGTTTTAGTAAAGTGCAGTACTGCTTGCTACCGTAGCCTAACGCTACTAATTCAAACGAGCACCGCCTTATCGGCGCTTACGCTTCGCGAACGACTTAATCGGGTTACGGCCACCATCCGGGAAACCAGCAGCTATCTAAGTTGCTTTAGCTTTCGCTCCAGTGGATTATGTCGTTAGAGCAAACACGTAAAATTGATGGAACAACACGGCGAGCTGCAGGCTCTATACAGCTGCTCTTATTCCCTCTAGGGGTGTGTTTTGCTTGCTTTCTCTTTTTTTTTACTAAATGTGTGCTAAGAGTTGTTATTTTTCTGCTTGGGAGGCGCTAATGAATCACAATATATGCCGACAGACCTTAAATTACTGTTTCGCGACCACGCGTAACCATAAGCTAACAGATGAAAGCTCGGCTGCTGTACTAAGAAAATGAATATATATTAAAAATGATGAAAAAAAAGTTCAATGTTTTGTTATCCTTCTCTGACTATTTCGGTGAAAATCTCGCGTACTTTATGACCTACCATGTGTGCGCCACTTTTGTACCGTTGCTATCTTGCATCCAGTGTTCACGAAGTGAGGAGGGTAATCTAAGCTAGCTGCCCACACTCAACACTGTTCCTTCCTCGTTAGCTCTAAGTTCATGGAACATTCCGGTTACGTTTGCTTGCTAAACATCTCTTAACGTTTGCCTCTAAAGACTTCTCGCGGGCAACTGCCATGGCGGCTTAGCGGCCATGGTATTTTCCTGCTTAGCGCTAGGTCGTCAATTTCATCCTAGGTCGCAGCGGCTGCATTCTGACTGGAGCAGAATGCAAGGTCGAGCGTCGGCCCAGCATTCGGCGCTCATTAAAGAACGCTCAGGTGAAGATAAGAATTAATCAGGTGCCTTCCACTACATCCTCTCTCAAATCCTTTCTTTTCTTCTGGACGTCGAATTCTAATCGCTTTCAATGAATGAATGAATGAATCATACGGAAGATAAAAAACAATCAGAAACAAACTTCCAGTATACTCCAAGTATGCAGGCCGTGTGCAAGTGCACTTTGTTAGGATATGTATTTAAGCCTTATTCACGCAGTGTTCATCTACGTTAGGTTGCGGTTGGCGTTTGGCACACAGCGAAGAGCTGTTAAAACTTCTCTACGGTTCATGAGCGAGCGCTTAGACTCCAAACGGTTCACATTGAGATGCCTCGCGGAGCGGCGCAATTGCACACACCACGTCGCATTCTCTGGGGCAGACCGGTGCGCCCTCACTCAGGTCGTTGGGCAGCACTTAAAGTAGGTCGCTTGCGCGGGAGGACGGCGTATAGAAGGCACGCTTTCTTTTGCGTCGCGCGAAACAATGTCGGCCGGCCGCTTTAATTAAGATGCGCTGCATTCCGAGCAGCGGTCTGCACTGGAATAATTTGAGTGACCACGGCTGGCGAAACGCGCGCATTTAACGGAACGCTTTTGGGGTCTCTGCTTCGCCTCCAGTCTTTTCGGGGGTAGATGCACGCGTCTCGTCTTCAGTGCGCTCTCTACGCCATATAACGAACTGGCTGTTCCCCTGACTCGCTTTCCGGCTCAGCGATACGGGTCACACACCGCTTCGAAAAAAAAAGAAAAAAAGAACGGAGAACATTCTGAGTACTCCACCTGTAAGCCGCGACGTTTTGTTTGGTTAGTTGGTTGACTTGTTGCAGAAATCAGGCGGTTCAAACTCTGCAAGCGTATTATCGGAATTCGCACCGTCTGGGCCAGGTATTGTATTCCTCAGGCTTTTATCATATTGGCTAAGGAGTGAATGTTGGTCTAGTTGATCTAACACTTTGACTGGGAACCTTAGCGCAAGAAATTTCATCAACATCACAGAGAAACCTGTATGCTTTGTCTGTGTCCAATTTCTTTTTCTTTCCGTAAGTTTTTCCTGCCAACATCACAGTGAACAGGAAAAACGGTATGCCCAAAACTTATGATACCTCCCTGTCTCACCGCGGTCCTCTTTGTGATAAAACATCAAGTTACACCTCACACTTTCCGTTTCCTCAGGTTGTGCTGCAAATTCTGACCTCCGGACGTGCAAGATGCACTCTCGAGAAGACAAAATCCTCAACATCACCCCTCGACATTGCAGCTTGAGCAGGATGACGCTGATCTTCGTCTCAGAAGTCTTCGCATATGCATGCGTGTAGTTTTTGTGAAGAAGCGCGTTTCACGTGGGTCTCCGCGTTTGTGTATATTTGGCGTGCACTTGCGTTGCGTTAAGGAACAATACACGCTGACTTTCGCTCAACGTCTCGTCGTTTCTGCAAACGAAGCCTTACCTGCCAACAAATCATTACTTTAGCTTACTTTAAACGTTACTTTAAAAAAAAACGAAGCATTGCTTAGCCCACCAGCTAATTGTTAGGAGAACATAAGGAAGAAAACCGCGACATCGCAAGAAATAACCGCCAGGCTAGCTCGTCGGCGTAATGAATATTATTTCCCAATATATGGGGAGTCAAACTTGAAGCGTAAGTGGTGCTTGGGATCTCTGTAAAATTGCGAAAAACGCGTGACATCACCAGGAACAAGATTATATATTTCTAAGCGCAGGAGTACGCCTCCTTCAAGCAGAATATTAAGGCGATAAATTGGTTTGCAACAGCTAATTTTACGCTCTCGCAGCTTTTGTTGCGGAAATATTGATACTCTCTCGCTAAGAAAACGAGAAGATCCTGACGACTACAAAATATGCTGGCGCTTCACGAATAATTAAAGGGACGGTGGTTGAAAACGGTTGAAGAAACAGCGAGAGTGATTTAAAAAAAAATAATACGTTCAAAATTTTACAAGGAGCCAGCGTGATGCAAGATTTGGGCCAAAATCGAAAAATGACGTTCTCGCGCAGTACATGCAGCCTGCACTTCTAGGAGAAATGACGTCGCTATGCGTGCGTTATATAATGTTATAAAACTAAACCGCCCTTGTAAAGTCAGGAACTTGCAAGTGGAAGTCATATTTCATACGCTTTGTAATGCTTGGTAATGCTTTATAAAACCCGGAAATAACAACCGGAAATCGTGTACCATGTCTACTCCTATCACCACTTTGCTTTTCACCCGATAAAACAAGCGTGTACTAGACATCAACTTGCTAATGCGTTCACCGCAAGCATGGGATGTAAAAACATAATACGTTCAGTTTACCGTCTTCCGCCTTTGCACAAAATTTAAGCAGAAAAGAGGTGCACGTTCCTGAGCTATACCGTGTTTGCACGAATACTACGACGCCAAGAACTCCACCTGGGAGCGGGCTTCCCTGCAAACTGAAAAAAAAAGACATATTTATATATTTAGAAGCGTATTACTGTCATAATGCAATCTGTTTCCATATGCGCGTAGCCACTGTAAAGCGCACAAAAATGCAAAAGCCGCCCCATCTTACCTAAATGATGCTATTCGTGGTGGAGATGGAAAGTCTGTTGTCTGAATGGGCATAAGTTAGATACTGCATATCTTTGTGTCCGTGGCAAAAACAAACACAAGCCGGTGCTCGTGCATGGAAATAAAATTAAGTGTAGCTGCAGACATTGTTACAGGCTGCGCTGTGAGTGTCTTCGCTTTTTATCGCACGCAACAGCTTCAATTTCTTTATGTGTAGAGCAACGTGTAGTCTCCTTCACCAGCCACATACCAACCAGCATTATCTTAACATCTGTCCTGCAGCCCCAGATTTCCAACGTTAATCTCGCGCCTATGTACTATACTGCTCATCAGGCACAACGGCTCATTTCTTATCAACGTAGACCTAGTTTTCTCACCGGCTTCATGAGACGCTCGTCCCGTGGTTTTTTACCTTAGAGCTGCCGCAGATTTCCAGCGCCAACGTCGGCAGCTTCGGAGATCGAAATGTGGCGACATTTGCGGCATGCCCAACAACCATCCCTCAAACGAGCGCCAATAGCTCGGTGATCATTGGGCGCGTTTTCACTCTCCTCATTCGATTCACTCTGCTTCTCCTTTCAATCGTGAAAATGCGAGTGCCCGTCGCTGCTCCTATCCGCTCTGTACATCCGGGTACTCTTGTTTGCTTGCGCAGCGAGCTGGGAAGGGGGTGTCCGAGTGCGGGGCAGCGAGCTCCAAATGCCCGCGTCCATTTATGGTCGCGTTGCGGTAGCTCCGCTGCGCCGTCCGGCCGTATACAAGCAGCGCACCATCTCGCAGTCGGATCCATCCAGCTACCCAACCGCCTATACATTTCGTGTTGGTCCCGGCGGTGCCAGCGTCGCTTCTCTTCACGCAAGCTCCCCCTGTATATCGCACGGCTTCGACCACCGCTTTTTCGTCCCCGAATCTCTCTCTCTCTCTCTCTCTCTCTCACACACACACACACACACACACACACACACACACACACACACACACACACACACACACACACACACACACACACACACCTCATTCTCACTTCCATTCTTAGCTTCACATGTCTCGCGCAACTTCTTTTTACAGCTTTTTTTTTTTCAGCAAGATATCGACGGGATTCTCCCAGCCGGCTCTCCAAAGTGCCCTAAACGACACATCTGCGTGCCCAGACGTCCCATACATCTACAAAGCCTACACTTACGCCCTTTTCTTCTCGGCATTCTCGTCTCACTGCAACTCACGGTGGCATTCATTTCCACGCCCCATTTATCTTCTGTTTATCTTCCGTTCTCTTTTTTCTCTCAGTCATATTTTTTAACATCCATTCTATAATTCGAGACACTTTAAAGAAACAGGACCTTTACTCCCGACTCTGTCTCCATCACGTCTCTCTCCCTAGTTCTCATTCAATTTTTTTAATGCAATATTCTTCAATTAAGTATTGCGTTCATGTGTCGCCTGTTCCTTATGAGCCTGCGTGGCGTACAAGCGTCTTAGACGCTTGGCTAGACGGGGCGTCCCGCTGCATGCCAACCTGAATTGAGAGGACCATATCGCGAAGACAGCCTCGTTGCCGTTATTTTTATAATTCTTATATGTGAAACGCGTTCTTTTATTCTGTTTGATTTTTCGCTTCCGTATTTTGAATATTTATAGGCACAATTTTTTTGTAACGTTGTTGAATAAGTTGTGAATAGCCATAAACAAAAGCCTTCATCACCTTCAATTGCGCCGCACATGAGCATTCAGAGCTGATTGAGCAAAATGCTGCATACGTTAGCTATTATTTTAGCAATACTTAAAACGCGACAATTAAGTACCATCATCACGAGTATTGACAACCCCACTATAGCTAAGGAATAGGTATAATGGGTTGGCTCGTAAAATATTTAATGGGGTGGCTGACGTAAAAGTTCGGCAGCAAGTTACACTCCTGTAACGCGTGAAGCTGAAAGCCTGCTGCACACGTGGTAACGCATTAAGTTACACGATCTGAGCGGTTAGACTTCTCGCAAGACATAACGAGCCGCAGTGTGAAGTAAACGCATGGCACTGTAAGTTGACCTCCTCAACGACACATGCGAGCACCTAATGCACTACCTAAAGGTTCTTTCGTTCTCACTCGCTTTCTTTCTTTCTTTTTTTCTCTTTCTGTCTTTCTGTCTTTCTTTCTTTCTTTCTTTTGTTCGTTCGTTCGTTCGTTCGTTCGCTCGTTCGCTCCTTCTTTCGTTCCTTCTATCTTTCTTTCGTTTCTTCGTTTCATATTCAGCCATTGCATCTTTGCTTGCTTACGGAGATATGAGCCATTCCTGAAGATGACATTGTTTGCTTTACTGGCCTAGGCGTCGCTTTTTTTTTTTTTTCGGATATGAGCCATTGCAACTAGACACTTAAGGCTTTCGCCTTAATAAGCTATTTTGTGTATATATATTTGCAGGTAATAGTTATGTTGGTCACCGTAGCTCCATCGCTTTCATTCGTGAGGACGAGTTAACGATAGCAACAACGCACATCATCATCATCATCATCATCTTCATCATCATCATCATCATCATCAGCCTATTTTGATGTCCACTGCAGGGCAAAGGCCTCTCCCAGCAATCTCCAATTACCCCTGTTTTGCGCCAACTTATTCCAACTTGCACCTTCAAATTTGGAAAGATTGTGTCTCCTTGCCTGAGTTCTTTCTTTGTAGGTATCTTTCTACTTTTCTTCTAGAGAACCAAGTTAGCTGTGGAATCTTTAAAGATATTTCCTAAGATATTTATGAAAGCCATATAGGGAGTTGATGGTACTCTGCGGGTTTCTCAATTACCTGATTGATGACATGGATGTGATTCATTATAGAGTATCCCTTCCTGAAGCCTGAAGCCAGCCTGTTCTCCTAATTGGCTGTAGTTAAGTGTTGCCCTTACTCTATAGGAAATTATCTTGGTAAATATTTTGTACAATACTGAAAGTAAGATAATGGGCCTATAATTTTTCAATTCTTTAACCTCCCCCTTTTTGTGGATTAGTATAATATTGGCATCCTCCCAGTTCCCTGGAACAGTTGAAGTCGTGAGACATTGCGTATAAAGGGCCGCAAGCATTCTAACCATGTTATCTTCTCCATCTTTGATTAAATCGACGGTTATTCCAGCTTCTCCTGCCGCTTTTCCCCAGTTCATGTCTTGCAAGGCCCTTCTAACTTCATCGTTAGTTACATAAGGAGCTTTGTCTCGCGTTCATTACTACTTTGAATAAAGGTAGCGTGGCTGCTCTGGGTACTGTATAGGTCAGTATAGAACTCTTCCGCTGCTTTTACTATATTTTCTAAATTACTTATGATTTTAAACTGCTTATCTTTCATCGCATACATCTTGGTTTCTCCTATGCAGTTTTCTTCTCACTTATTTCATGCTGCTTTCATTTTTTTACTGCTTCCTCAGTCTTTCCCATGTTATAATTTCGAATATCCCTTACATTCTCCCTGTTGATCAGTTTTGGCAGTTCTGCGAATTCTATTTCTTGAGTTGCACACTTTCATTGTTTGTCGTTTCTTCATTAGGTCCTTTGTTACTTGGTAGAGCTTACCTACTGGTCGCCTTGGTGCCTTACCTCCCACTTCAATTACTGCTTCTGAAGCCAGCCTAGTTAGGGTTTCATTCATTACCTCTATGTCATCTTCATCTCTCTGTTCTAAATCTGCACATTTTTTTGCAAGCACCAGCGTGAATCGTCGGCTTTTACCCTTACTGCGTCTAGGTTGGCCTATTTCCTGACTAATTTTAATCTTTCTCTCTTCATTTTGAGGGAAATCCTAAACCTCACTAACCTATGATCACTGCACCCTAACACTTCTACATCCTGCACTATGCTAGGATCGGCACAAAGCATGAAATCTGTTTCATTTCTTCTTTCTCCATTAGGGCTTTTTCAGGTCCACTTCCTGTTGCTACTCTTCCTGAAGAAGGTATTCATTATTCGGAGCTTACTACATTGCGCTAATTCTACCAATATCACTCCTCTAGTGTTCCTAGAATCGATGCTGTAGTTTCCAATTGCTTGTTCACCAACCTGCTTTTCCCCCACTTTTGCACTGAAGTCGCCTATGACTACAGTATACTGACTTCGCACTTTTCTCATCGCTAATTCAACATCTACGTAAAACTGTTCTATTTCTTCATCATCTCGACTGGAGGTTGGAGAGTAGGCTTCTACTCCCTTTATTCTATACCTCCTATTCAGCTTAATTTTGACTACTGCTACCCTCTCATTAATGCTGTAGAATTCGTCAATGCTGCTTGCTAGGTCCTTTTGGATTACAAGTTGTCGCTTTGTCTGGGAGTCCTCTGTAGCAGAGGACATGGCCGTTAGTCAGCACTGTATAAGCCGCCCTAGTTCTTCTAACCTCGCTAAGGTCAATAATATCATATGCAATGCCTGATAATTCCTCAAAGATTCCTGCTAAGCTAGCTTCACTCGAGAGGGTTCGTGTGTTGAACGTTGCCAGGTTCAGTTTCCAGTGGCGGCCTGTGCGGTTCCAGAGATTCCTAGCCCCCACTGCCGTGTTGCTGGCCTGACCTGCGACACGGCAGATGCTCAGCAGCCACTGCGGACTGAGAATCATGGGTTGATTGTAGGAGTCATGAGGGAGGTATTGGCCGAATACTGCACCAAGGAGGCTAATTCTTGTTCTGGTGAGGAAGTGTCTTTGTTGAAGCTTAGTGGTCCTTCCTAATTTGGTTGCACATGGACTAGTATAGCCCTGCTGGCTCTCGGCATTTTTGCCGGTGTCAGGCCTCACTCCAAGCCTGGAGATGTAGTGAACTGGAGGAGGGTTCGAACTTACAATCTTTAAATTAGAAGCACGATATTCTAATTCTGCACATGAGATAATAAATATTCCCATGTTCTTGCTTATCTTGCCGGACGGCTTGATCGTTCTATATTCGAATGAAAGTAAATTTGTGTTTATCGCCGTGTGGCGGTGACTTTTACTCCCACAATATTATACGACACTGCCTCGCGCATTGCGAGCAGTTCAAGGATTTCTTCATTTTGTTGTTATCGCCTACATCAAGGGACTAGTCCCTTTCTTTATGTCAGTGATGTCACCTCTTCGTGTATATTGATTGCGACGTGCAATTAGCGAATTAAGGCCCGCAGCGATGATATTTTCTTTTCTTGAATCGCGGTGTTAGGGTGGCCCTAATTGATTTTATCGCTACGGCTGTTCATTAGGCACCGCTGAAATCACTTTTCGTAACCTCAAATCTTGATCAGAATGCTAGTCCTAAGTTGGAGTCGCGCTCCTGTCGGAACTTTCTAAGCACGGGAGACATGGACGTGGCTGAAGCGAACTTAGATGTAGTGCGTGTGTGTGTGTGCGGAGCGGGGGAGGTGGGGGGGGCTTACTTAGCAAAGTGGTTTGAAGTTTTTGTTGCTTGTTTCGTGTCTATTCTTAAAGTTTAGGCTTCCGGTTCCAACTTTGGCAAAGTGCATCGACATTCGCCTCTTCCTTTCTTCCGCCTCTCCCACCATACCCTGTTGTTATCTGCATTATTCATACGTTAACATCAATATTCATCGTTACCATCATACATTACCATCAATACCATCAATTACCATCAATAACCAACCCTTATATATAGCTTTCATTGATTACGAGAAAGCGTTTGATTCTGTCGAAACCTCAGCAGTCATCGAGGCATTACGGAATCAGGGTGTAGACGAGCCGTATGTAAAAATACTGAAAGATATCTATAGCGGCTCCACAGCCACCGTAGTCCTCCAGAAAGAAAGCAACAAAATCCCAATAAAGAAAGGCGTCAGGCAGGGAGATACGATCTCTCCAATGCTATTCACAGCGTGTTTGCAGGAGGTATTCAGAGACCTGGATTGGGAAGAATTGGGGATAAAAATTAATGGAGAATACCTTAGTAACTTGCGATTCGCTGATGATATTGCCTTGCTTAGTAACTAAGGGGACCAATTGCAATGCATGCTCACTGACCTGGAGAGACAAAGCAGAAGAGTGGGTCTAAAAATTAATCTGCAGGAAACTAAAGTAATGTTTAACAGTCTCGGAAGAGAACAGCAATTTACAATAGGCAGCGAGGCACTGGAAGTCGTAAGGGAATACATCTACTTAGGGCAGGTAGTGACGGCGGATCCGGATCATGAGACGGAAATAATCAGAAGAATAAGAATGGGCTGGGGTGCGTTTGGCAGGCATTCTCAGATCATGAACAGCAGGTTGCCATTATCCCTCAAGAGAAAAGTGTACAATAGCTGTGTCTTACCAGCACTCACCTACGGGGCAGAAACCTGGAGGCTTACGAAAAGGGTTCTACTCAAATTGAGGACGACGCAACGAGCTATGGAAAGAAGAATGATAGGTGTAACGTTAAGGGATAAGAAAAGAGCAGATTGGGTGAGGGAACAAACGCGAGTTAATGACATCTTAGTTGAAATCAAGAAAAAGAAATGGGCATGGGCAGGACATGTAATGAGGAGGGAAGATAACCGATGGTCATTAAGGGTTACGGACTGGATCCCAAGGGAAGGGAAGCGTAGCAGGGGGCGGCAGAAAGTTAGGTGGGCGGATGAGATTAAGAAGTTTGCAGGGACGGCATGGCCGCAATTAGTACATGACCGGGGTTGTTGGAGAAGTATGGGAGAGGCCTTTGCCCTGCAGTGGGCGTAACCAGGCTGATGATGATGATGATGACCATCAATATTATTCAGTGTTGTAGGCACATTCTTGTCATACAGTCACTCTTAGGACCTGCTTCTGCTGTCTTCACAATGCAGGCAACCCTATTCCTCTTTCAGCGACGGCTATTGCCTGTCGATCAACAGTGACCGGAAATGATGCCACGATGCTGGTAGAAACAACGACGCAACGGCTACTCACCAATACACAGTCTTTGCACCCATACCCCTCACAACGTGTAGTACAGCAAGCTAAACAAAGTCTAGCTAACCTTCCTTGTTTCGTGCTCCCTCTCTCTCACATATACACACAGTCTGTGAAGCGCCTGGACTATGAGCGAATGCCGGTAAATCTCAGTGGATGTGAGTGTTAATGTTAGCCATTGAGTGTATGTTATTAAACGCGTTAGTGAGTGAGTGAGTGAGTGAGTGAGTGAGTGAGTGAGTGAGTGAGTGAGTGAGTGAGTGAGTGAGTGAGTGAGTGAGTGAGTGAGTGAGTGAGTGAGTGAGTGAGTGAGTGAGTGAGTGAGTGAGTGAGTGAGTGAGTGAGTGAGTGAGTGAGTGAGTGAGTGAGTGAGTTTGAGCGTGTGTAGCCTAAGACCACCGAGTATACGGATAGGAGTGAAGCGATCATTCTTATGCCAGATTTGCATCGGTAGATATAAAACGAAAAATGTGGCTCTTTACAGAGTTTCGCAGAAGCATACTGGCAGTATAAACTCCTGGTCGCTGGTAATAAATCTTTGTTGGTTGTTAGCGCTCGTCTGTGGTCTTGCTTCTTCTGTCCGTCTATGTTGTTCTGCGCTACAATTAGTTAATATGCTAAACCAAGAAGCCGCAAGCAGCCACATTTCTGAGGAATACAATTTTGTAGACGTTTTCCTTCCTAGTCATGCACCGATCGAGTACAGCTGCCCATAAACACAAATACTAGCAGACAATTCTATTATAATTCACGTTCGCCAGTTTCTCAGCTCACATCTTGGAGTGGTTTGCCACATTTTTAGTGATATTATGTTCACACGTAGCTGAGGTCTTACAACACGTCATCGCAGTTTCGTTGCAGGATGAGAATTTGCGCTGCAGCAGTTGCGGCATGCATTATGTCGCAAGTCGAGACAATATATATATATATATATATATATATATATATATGTATATATATATATATATATATATATAGATATATTTATGTAGAGAGAGAGAGAGAGAGCGCCACACTTATTTTCGTGTAGTCCCTCCCCTCCCTCTCTCTATCTCATCTTTCTATTCCCTCTTTACTTCCTCCTCTTCCTCTATCTCAGGAACAAAACAACGTCGGTTCTCTCACTACAGTTTGGTTTGAGCATGTCGAAAGATCAATGCTTTGAGAATCGCTATGCTTATGAAGTATGAGAAACTACGTCATTTAAATGATATAATTATACCACGCATCACTTCATTCGCTGCCTTAAGAAAAGTCATTTCTACACAAATGCACATATTTCAAGTCAATTGCAACGGCTTAGGGTGGCAACCATAAGCAGCTGTATTGAAAAAATATCTTGTAAACCAAGAGAGGAACATCTCAGTTTCTTTTCTTTTCCTTTTGCAATATTTCTTGCAGCAGCCCTCTTTTCCACTAGTGCATCAAGCGCCCCAGTAGTCGAGTTGTGCACGTCTCTTCTGTCGCTGAAGCATGTAGAAGACCGTCATTGCACGTCTCACCTTGAACGATCAATTCTCGTTAGATGGCCCAATGAGGCCCCCTCCACTCGTGACCTTCACACATATAGGTTAAGCGCGGCAGTAAAAATAAATGAGTGAGAATAAATGGCCTAACCGGTACAAACGCCAATACTCAACGGATTGTCCTCACTTTCCATTCCCGACTGTGGTGCTCTTTTCGTTTTATTTTCGCACAAGAAAATCGCGATTCATTACGCAGAAAGCGCGATGACTTCCGCGTATGCCACCCTAAACGACGTCTGTCGTGCATTTCATTTATTGAGCCTCCTTAAAGTCTTTTTTTGTGCTTCTGCTTCTTCTTATCATTATTTGTTTTGAAGGTTCATCGCGCAGGAGGGAGCGTTTTTCTCATTACGTACGTCTATCGGAACATAGGCGAAAAGCGACGACGCAGGGACTCGCCCGAGAGCACTCGGCTCGTTAATACAAATACGATAAGAAAGCGAGGCCGACGAAATAAAAGCACACGTACACGCACGCGGAAATGAAATCACCACAGTCGTCGAACGCGCTGCGTTATAAGCCGCGGGGGTCTGCATTTTTCGATCGGCACATGTGCAACGGTGTTCTTTGCATTTCTGTCGCCACTCTCTGCCTATACCGCTTTGTACGTGCCCTCCTCCCTGACCTACACACTCGGTTTTGCTTCGGCAAAGCCGTACAGCAGCGTGGAAGTTATAAGCGGGCCCAGCCAATCAGCGGTCGAACTCGCGAACTTGGTCTCACGCATTAACGGCTTTGGCTTTGGCCTGGTCCCGTGCGCTGGCCATTCGCGCAAGTCATTGGTGCGAACATTACATAAACATAGATTTCCGCAGCCTACGGACACGTAATTTATGCTGATGTACATTTTTAGCTTCGTTTACGAACATGAACTATGAGCGAATTGCAAACTGTGGCAAGCAAACTATAGACTGCCTGTATAAAAAGTCCATCAACTTTTCACCATGATGTATGTATTTCACAAATTCATCCCACTGAAAGCGCGCCATCGGAGAAATTGTAACACAGAAACACCCCTCTGCTAATACTCCCAAAATGGCGCATTTTAGGAATAAATAAATAAACACTTATGCTCCCACATGTTTTCCTTTCCTTTAATTCGAAAGTCTACCCTGCGCCATAAAACGGGTTCATGCACATGTACTTCTTGTCGACAGACTGTTCGCAAAAAGCCTTAAGTACAGTGCGTGGTAACAGCCTTTACAGGAATTAGAAGGAAGTCACTATATTTGCACAGACTACACATCGACCGCAGACTTTCACTAAACCGGCAAAAGCACACAGTATAACTAAAAGGCCTTATCACGTCGCGAGCAAGCAGCCCTTACGTGTCGACGACATCGTCAATTCGGCGTGGCGACTGGAAGACGGAAGCACCTGCGCAGGGCTGTCCGGTATTATAGTGAGGCACGGGAACGCACCGCTTCCCTTTTCTCGTTCCGTGCTCGCCAAATGCCACCCCTCCAAGGTTCGGCCCTCGCGTATACGTATACGCACGTCGTCGAGCGAATCAATCGCCGAGAGGAGTTTTAATGGCGTCCCATTCCCGGACGACCGCGCCTCTCTCCGTACGGGAGTACGACCGGCAGTCGGCACGAACACGTACTCGTACTACGAGGGCCGCTCCTCGCGTTCCGCCTATACCGCAGCGGTCGGTGTGCAACGGCCCGGTTTGTTTGTTTCCTTATCTGTCCCCGCGCGCAGAGTGCGCTGCCGCACGTGACCCGCCAGGCGCACAACCCGTCACTGAGCAGCGACAATCAATGCGCGATAAATCAATGGCGCGCCAGTGAACTGCGTGGCCGCCCCCCCGCAAACTCGATGCGTTCTGGCGTTGTGTGCAGCTATAATGCCGCGCGGGGGCCGTTCGGCGAAAACAAGCGCACTGTTCATAGCTTTGTTTGGATGGCCGATGTGACCGCCTCGGGCTGTTACTGGGAAATCCCGAAAATCATAACTAGGTGTGCGTCTTGCATGCCTGCTCGTACGCAGGTCGCTGCGAAGTTGGCAGTCGATTTGGAGAGAGCGTTATTAGGGGCGAAATATATAAGCACAGAGGCTCAGCAAGGTTTCCACTCGCCAAAAAGAAAAAGAAAAAACACCTAAAAATATGCATCGCCAAAGCGATGCAACAGCTTCTTTGATACAACACTGCAATGGGCGAAAATTCACACTTATTCTTATGATGACGTTAAGTTAAACCGGTTGGTAAAGCCAGCTAGGCATCGACATTGACACTCGTGATAACATTCAAGGACACCTATACATGGCACTATATGTGTAGTGACGATGGCGTGTGGCGCAGTCAAGACAATCTATCATGGTACAAGCACGCTGGGAATTGTCTTTGAACGCCAGAGGGCAAAATTTACGCTAGACTGATGAAACAGGAGAAATCATGTGAAAGTTCGTGATCCACATTATACGTGAAGGTTGTTCACATTAGCGTAAGACACAAAGCCTTTCCTGATCGTATACGTGTCGCGTTACGCCTACATTGTTTCGCGTGTCTCATGTGCGAATCATTTACTAGTGGAAGTTTCGTTATCTTGTAGAAAACAATTTTTGTCAAAAGAGAGAGAAAGGGGGGGAAGGCAGGGAGATTAACCAGATGGGTAGATCCGGTTTGCTACCCTACGCTGGATAGAGATGGGAGTGAAAGGTAAAGTGATAGCAAAGTAGATATAAAGAAAGAAAGGAGCATAGACAAACAATCACAGTCAAATACTGTCACCGCATACCGTCACCCCACAGCACAGTAGCACTTGCAGCATTATAAACATCTGTTCGGGCTACAGCCGCTTGTCCAATTCCGTTGCCCTTAAAAAGTGCAACAGTGCCCTCGTCGCTATCTGCTGCGTTAGCTTGTGATGTTGGCATTCTAAAATAAGTTAATTTTTTAAAAGTGTTTCATAAAAACAAGTGGCAGTCGATAACCTTGAGATGCAGCTTCCACAGTTGCTCATAGTGCCCATGTCACACGGTCACTTTCAATCACAATCGATCCCGATGGGTATATAAAGTGTGCCGTGTGGCCGGAGTAGAAAAGGCACGGAGCGCTTGCACATTCCTGCGTTTTTCGCATAGCCTACCCTAGTCAAGCCGTAAAGTAAAACTTCACTAACCAACAACCACTCTATCGTTGCTGTACGTATCTGACCGCCATTCGAAGCTCTATAATATTTTTATCTCGCATAATATGATCTCACTTAAGAAAATGGCACAACCACAGACGAGGTATCAAAACAAATAAACGAAAGCGCCTGCTTTTCGCAAATTGCAGTCGACAATTCTCGAGCAATGTATCCTTAGTATACAACGAAATGCGAAGGGACGCGGACAAGTGACCACACATGCGAAAATCGGGAAACAAAATCTGCGGAGCCAGTGAGCACTTTTGGTCGCGGCTGATGCGCATCACGCCAGCACGGGGCTCGCGTCCCGGTTGAACCACAAATCACGTGCGAGCGAAGCCATGGAAGTATAGCTGCCGCCTTTTCCCTCTCTCATCCACAGGCCGGGCACATAGCGTCTTTGCGCTCCTATTACCCGCATCAAGAATTCAAGACGCTCGGGAGCCTCTCAAAAAGAAAAAGAAAAGAGAAAGACGCAGAAACAGCAAAACCGCTGCTTCGTACGAGTTGTGAAATGTGGACGGCACGGGCCAGTAGCCTCTTATGGAAAGTTTCTTCACCCACTTCGGTTGCGAAGAGCGTCGCGTCGTGTGTACACATTGTGCAAAACAGCCTAAACTAACATCTCATACATTGCGCTCGTCTCAGATTCTCGTTCTTTTGAGGTCGTACCGCTCGTGCCTTAAGTTAAATAAATAAATAAATAAATTAATTAATTAAACGTATCAGTTGTTATAACGTCCCGTAGCGACACGATGCGCTATGAGGCACGCCATTGTAGGTGACTCTTTTGACCACCCGGGATTCTTTAAAGTGCATCCAATGCACGACACACGAGTGTATTGTTGGCATTCCACCTTCATTGGAATGCGGCCGGCGCGGACGGGACCCGCGATCTCACCCTGCAAACACCGCACCCGCATAGCCACCGACTCACCGCGGTGTGTACGTGCACCTTTCGTCTTCGTTTCTTTTCGGTCAGTCTGCTATTACCGCTTACGTCTCGTGGTTCGTTGTGCTGGTTGAGATGCAGCCATTCTGTTCCGAGGCCGACAATTCCCTGTTGCACGACGCGCTCACGCCACAGCATTTTGCTGCTTTGCTTTTGCTCAATCGACAACGACAGCGAGCCGCTGTGCGCCCGCCTTTTCCGATCTTCTAAGCGCGGACTGCGAAACGTGAGTGGGCCGCTCACGGAGGTATCCATTAGGAGAAATGAGTAGATCGATTCTGAAGCCTGCATGTGTCATGTATGTCCATGCACGCGTTGCGAGGGTCGGTGCTGAACTGAAAGTGCCTCCGGCTGGATATCGCCACTAAACCAGGTGTGCAGGGGTGACTACATTTGTACACTATATACGATTGCACTTGTCTGCAGAGGAACTGTGGTCGCGGTGTGTGTGTGTGTGTGTGTGTGTGTGTGTGTGTGTGTGTGTGTGTGTGTGTGTGTGTGTGTGTGTGTAAGCTAGCAAATAGCTCAGACACATGTTCCCCATTTCAAAACGATCGCTATTAGTACAATGGCTTCCAGAAATTTCGAAATTAATCTTTTCAGAGAGTTATAGGGCAGTGCTTGAATTGGTTGCTGTTTTCCAATACTGCTAGCGGCGAGCCACGCGCATGTCTCGTGGGTTCGGGCACGGTGAGAATGTGTCCGCATGCCTGTGCACGCAAAGGCATTCTGTCCTTAGACAAGCCGGCGCAGGAGAGCAGGCTGCCGACGCCCTTCACAAAGCCGGACACAGAACGAAAGCGGGCGGAAGGAAGTTCAAGGGGGTGAAGCGTACAAGGTGAATACGTACTTCAAACTAACGATTAACTTGGTGTTAGCCTTAGAAAGAGAGAGGGAGAGAGAGAAATTGAAGAGAGGAAGGGCAGGGAGGTTAACTAGACGTGCGTCCGGTTTGCTGCCCTGCGCTGGGGGTAGGGTTGTAGGGATGAATAGAGAGAGAGGAAAAGAGAGGAGATAAGAGCAAGCGCAGTTTCGCGCACATTTGAAGGTTCGCGCCGAGTCTACACACGGTCGCCAAGACCTGTCGGCTTGAGATAGTGCAACAACGCTTTCGTGGCTTTCCGTGCCATCGACGCGCGCAGCCATGGTCCAAGGATCTTCATTTCCGATAATAATTTTGAGTCCAGGCGGGTTCGACGCTTTCCGAAGAGCATCATGCTCGACGTCGTACTGGGGACAGAGACATGTGTTCAATTGCTTCTATAGTTCCACAAGAGTCGCACATGGGCGTAACCCGCATTCCCACGCGGAACAAGTAGGCCTTTGTAAATGGAACTCAGAGGCAGAGTCGGCACAATACTGTCGCCTCAGAGCGGGGAACTTTTGATGGCCTTAGTAAGAGTTGCACAAATGTGCGCAGGTTCCCGGGGAACTCTTAGCCGGCGCGCGAGCACGGAGGAGCGAGCACGATACGCGCGCAAATGCGGTACATGCCGCCGCCGTTCCTGCGGCGGGGCCACTTTGTCGTCCGCGTCGCCGGCACGAATTTCAAGCGTCGCCGCCGCTCTTTCCCGGTGCGCTTTAGCGGCGGCGATGCACTCAGGTCACGTATCATCGCATGGCTCTCGGTGTCACCGGCTACGCTGAGCGTTGGCAGTCTCCTACATACGGTGCCTCCATAGCTGCGCGCTTCTGTAGTAATCGCTCAGTGCAGTCTCGTGGGAGAACCGCAGACAGAGAATTCGCGCGCATGTCACCGAAGTACAAGCAAGAAAAGAAATTTAAAAAGGAAATCGTAGGAAGACTGTTCACATTGCTACGGCGAGAAAAGCGCGACAGCGTTGGTAAAAAAAATGTATTTATGGTATACATTTGAGAGTGTCATCGTTCACTTTCGTTGCTGCTGCGTCGCAACAAATCTCGCACTGTCGCCTTTCCTTGAACGAAACAGGGTTATGAACGGTAACGGGGTGCCGAGTTTGAAACATTATATGAGGGAGACAACAAGAAATAATAAAAAGTAGTGTTTCGTGGGGCGAAAAAGTCTCGCAATACACTTTAATGGTTACTCTGATATAGGCAACGCACGTAGCTCACAAGCACTCGCGAAGAAGGCCTATGCTTGCAGTTTTCAGTTTGCAAGCAGCGTTCATTCACTAGCGCCTTCTATTGTATTTGGCATGTTCACGGAAGAATACCACGGACACGCATGAAGACTTAACATCGCCGTCTTTGTTGTCCAGCTTATGCACCCGCTTACTCGCCTCCCGCGTTGGAGTGCCAGATGACGCCTTCCTTATCATTTGACATGCTATGACGAGTGGCCAGCACCCGTTCTTACAAAACGTAAGGTCGAGTACGAGCGCTGTGTTCTTGCCGCCCTGAGTTAACTCGTTCAATAGCGGCACATTGCAATGTGCGTGAATGTCGCGCTTAAGTTCTGGCTTGCATTGTCTTCGTCATAATGCGCTCGCTTTCCCCCTGTGACTCCATACCATGCAATGCTCTCCGCACCAGTAACAATGACGGAGCAGAGTTTCACGGGCATGTGGTGACGCGCGCCGACAAAGGAGCAACGACAACAACAACAAAAGAAAGAAAGAAAGAAAGAAAGAAAGAAAGAAAGAAAGAAAGAAAGAAAGAAAGAAAGAAAGAACTATGTGAAAAGGGGCCTAAGAGTCAAAGAAAAGGAAGTGAGAGTTGCCCGAGCTCTGGAAACGGGACACCGTGCCGTCCAGTCGACTGGCATCTCCCGGTCCGTTGCGTGGCCAAGAATTAAACATGTACGACGCGACACTGCACACACTGCGCGATTCGAGCGGCAAGGTCACCAGGGCGCCGCCGCCGCCGCCACTACTGCACCGTCCCTTTCCCGCCGACAAGCCCTCCCCTTTCGGTATGCCCCCTCCGCTGCCGAGTCCGTGTACTGTGCCACCGGTCGCATGGTCGATAGCAGTGCCCGTGGCCATTTCGGCCGGTCCGCTCGGACGACGACGTGCACTACAGCGGCATCGGCAGCCTGCTTGTGCCACTGCTCGTCGCTTAATAACGACAAGAGAGATTCGCTTGTGGGTTTCATTCGTCTCTCTCTCTCTCTCTCTCTCTCTCTCTCTTATATTCGGGGCTGCTTTCCGCAGGTAACTAGGTGGGGTAAGGGGACGTGGTCAAGAGCAGATTGGCAGCGCCCTGTTTTCAGCCTAGTTACGGGAAAACTTCATGTAGGCGGCCAGTTCCAAAGGTAAAAAAAAAGTGTATTGCTGCCACTACGGCTTCGCTTTCCTTCACATTTCCCGTAGGCTTAGTTCCAGCAGGGGGAGGTTAAAAATCAGAAATATCTTCTGTTTCAGTTATCATAGTAAAGTGTTCATTTCGTGAACTGTGTTTAGGGCGTGGCAGTAGGGAGGAACTCTATGAGTGGCAGGAAATCTGCAACGCAAAGACGCATCGTAATGAGGACCACTGTCTAGTCATGTCCCTTTTTTTTATCTCGACGTACGTGCGCTTCTTGTTCATCCTTACGTGGCCAAGGCGTGACCACTGCCGACGAATACCAAACCATGGATTTCTGAACTTGAATAATGATGGACGCCGCGACGACTACTCCTTAGTTCTGTATTTGCTCGTGTAATTTCATAAGTTCCAATTTCCGCTTTGTGTTTCGACTCTTGTGCTGTACCAAAGCGTGGACGCAGATACGCTGGCTGCATGCGCGTCTAATGCATGGCTGTAGGCGTCTAAGCCTTGTCGGGCACTTCAAGGGAGTGTCACTGGCGGGGGTGAGATGTGAAGAGCGGAACGGTAGGGCCCCGTTTCCAGCTTAGTTATTGGAAAACTTAATGTAGACGGCCAATTCCAAAGTTAAAAGAAAAAAAATGTTCACGGACGTTTACGGTACTCCCTAATGCGAACTTTGAGCGCAGCGCTATGCGTGTCTTCATTTCGCGATATATTGGCTGGCGCGGACAATCTGGCTCGGGCGGCACGTTGCAAACGGAGGGAAGTATGGCGCGACTGCCTCGCTAACCTGGAGATATCAAGTGGCAGCGCGTGGGTGACGCGTGGGCGCGATTCACGGCAGCCGCCGCAGACGGACCTCTCAGACGAACTATGCGCCGGCGCGCAACTCTGGCGCCATCTCCGTAGCCGTCGTGGCCGCACTACGCTTCTCACGCTTTCGTCTAACCCTTCTCCTCCACTTTCCTTCTCGTGTATTTAATTCCCCACTGCGCTCCGCGTTCGCTCTTTCATCCTCCGCTGCGCTCTTTCGCTCGGTTACACCGACGCTCACCACAGGAACGGGCGCGAACAGGCGCCTGAAAGCTGCGCTACCAAAAAAAAAAAAAATGGGGGGGGGGGGGGGGGGGGCGAAGAATCTCTCCTACACTTTCTGCTTTCCCGTGGCACCACGGCCTCCGCGGCGAAGATGTGCTGCAGGAGGCAAGGCGGCATCAATTCCGCGAAACCACATGCGTATCTTAACTCGACGCCGTACATTGCACTGGGAGCACCGAGGTATCATATGACAGTGGGAGAGGAACACCTCCAGAAATCTCGTATAGAGACACGTGGTGCACTGACAACTGCACCGAGAGCGGAGCCCGCCGCTGCGAGGCTTTGCTGCTGCGTGCGTTTAGGGCTCAGTGAAACGAGCGACGGGCACATTCGACGCAGAGTCCAGGGTGAAGCCGTTTTACTTGCTCAGTGGAAAAGCGAATCTTCTCGACTGCACGAGATAAAACGCAATAAACGGGTTATACGCGCTCGCTGCCACCCACCCTTCTTTGCATAACTTAGCCTCACCACTCCGATACAATGCGGAAAAAGCTTCGTGTTGCGTCTTGCAATTGATTGCGAGAACAGCTGCGCGCCTTCAGACAGGGGACAAATGCTCGCCAATTGTTCGCCTCTGATCCTCCCCTGGTTGCTTCATACAGCTGCCGTCGCGTTCGACAGGATTATTGGTGGCCACTGGGTGATCACCTGTCCTCTGCATCTCATTCCTGGCTGGCACGGCCTGTGACTTTCATTTCACTGCACCGAGTATACTATATGGGCGAAAAATGTGGCGCCCGAGACGAAGGTGTCGAATACAAGAAGTCGCTTTCTTTCTTTCTTTCTTTCTTTCTATCTTCCTTTCTTTCTTTCTTTCTTTCTTTCTTTCTTTCTTTCTTTCTTTCTTTCTTTCTTTCTTTCTTTGGCAGAAGGAAGAAGTGGGTACGGAGGCAGGAATACGGAATAAATAGTGGACATAATGTGTGCAGGACCTTTGCTGCCTCAGCCTTGAACCTGACGCGAGAGGCATCTAATCACGGTAACGCTTTGGTATAAAACGAAAAAAAAAAGAAGTGCGCGGCAAGTGGGGGAAGGGGGCGCTCAAAAATTTGTCATACACGTAGTGAAAGCCGATTTTTTTTTCTCCTTTTGAGGCAATTCTTATATAAATTTGCGCCTTTTGCGTTGAACTAAACGGTAGTAAACCGAGAAAGAATGAAAGATAAAAAAAAACTTTATAAACGCTCTTTTTTACTTTTTTTCCTACTGAACAAGTAGCATTCACTTTCGCGTTCGTCATTTAGTAAGGGAAGCGGACGTTGTTCGAGGTGATATTTCGTCAACACTACATTGCGTATTTCGCTGGTGCAACTCACGTCGTTTCCCATCTGATCTAGGCGCTGAACTTGCTATTGTCGGGCTGTCCGAAGAAACGTGTGCCACTTGCAACTTCACTGCGCGCTCGCGGCTTGCCTCCAGATTACTTCTGATCGGTATATGTGCGCAATGTTATCTTACACTGCAATAATTATGTGAGCAAACAGAACTGGCCCAGCGCGAGATGGTGCATAACAGCGTAATTCTCGTCAGAACGACGTGGGCGTCGAACGTGCGTAGATTATTAGACGACGTGGCTTACAGACAGCTAGCAAAACAACACGGCGCGTTTAGTAAACAGAGGTTAACGATTGTCATTCGTCGTTTACTGATATGCATTGTTTCTCCACACGCCAGTACATCGAAGAAATAGTTTACCCGCAAGCCGATTGGTCCTTCAGGTTGTAGGTGGCCGGGCTCCCTTTGCTAGAATGTTTTGGGTGATGCTCCATGGACTCGTATGACTGCATACTGACGCTTACCAACAACGACAGATAACAAGTGCATGCCGCGACAGATGTCATGATGCACGCGCTTTCACCTTGCTCTGCCTCTAGCCTGCTCTTTTTTTTCCCCTGCTTTTGTTTTCCCCAGCGTTCTGGGGCGTAACCATATCCTGACATGCCCCTTTCGCATATTTGCCGGTGCCCGAGCTATGGAGTTGTTTACTGTGTAAGCATATTGTTGCGCGAAATTAACAGCGCGGTGCTTACACTGCGTTTTTGTTTGCTGACATATGTCTTCCTCGGCCCGAGGTGACATAAACAAGAGGGGCAAGATATATATATATATGTTGAGAGAGAGAGAGAGAGAGAATGGAATGCGAAAAGCACGAAAGGTTCTCTGAAGACAAACAGTTAGTTTGTTACATTTCACTGGGGTAAGGCAAGAAAAAACTGATGAAACACACACACACACACAAACGCATACGCACACAGAGAAAAAATAAGGCCCATACACCTGCACACTCATAAAAAAGAACGTGGGATTATTAGAGCCGCTCAATTCCACTGATAATGTAGACGGCACACTAATGTGCAGCCTATTTAACTTAGATGGAGCACTACACAGGTGGCGCTGAAATTTAACACTCTGGTTTAATAGCAGCGACGTAGTGCGCGGCGACTGTGTCATCTTGAAACGCCGCGAATATGGCGAACTCTGAGCGCAGCTATGAACTATGGCGCCTTTCTCCAGCTTCGGGTAATATTCAAGTGGACTTCGATGACATGCTTTTCGCGCTATCGCCGCCATGATTCCCGATGCATCCAGATCACGATTAAATAACAGGTATCCGTTTTCTCATCGTTTTTACTTGCTTCCTTGTGCTTACGCCAACGCAAGCATTTAACGCAGGAGGTGGCGAAGAATGGAAGAGTAATAGGGCGCGTTACAGAGCCTTGAAGATTACAATTAAGAGGAGATCCACGGAAGAGAGCAGAAAAGAGCTAGACGTGGCGCATCCCCTGGACATTAGTTGCACACACCAAACGCATTGCAAGATGGACAAATTGCATCTCCAAGCCATCTTCGTCAACTGCTTACGTGATTTTTTTTCCTTCTTTTTTTTCTTGCACGCCTGCTCCAGTCAATCTCGTACAAACTTTGGCACATAAGGCTGCCACGAGCGACTATTTTGTCTAACTCATGCTTGTGCAAACCGTAAGAAGAAACAATTCATAAAAAAAGCTTGATGATTGCTCTGTGATGGTAACCGAGCGAGAAGCCTGGCCCAGCGGAACAACGAGCGGAGTTGACGTATAGGAATCGATGCTGGTAGCCGCAGCGGCGTACCCATGGCGGGTGCGGGCAATGAACCATCCCACCGGCTTTAAAACGGAGCGGCTGGATTGTTTCCCCAGTTGCCGCCTGGTGAAATTGCACGACGAAAATGCGATGGCGTAAATTATCGCCGCGCGCCGCGCTAATTAAACACGTCCGCAAGCCGAGGAAACCGCACGCTGCTGTACACCGCGCACACGTGTGACGTCACTTGCTGGGGTGGGCACCGCAGGAGTCCGCGATCGATGCTGTGTATAAAGAAGGAGGAGGGCAGGGGGAATGGGGGGCGAGAGCGGGCAGTCTAGGGAGTGTAAAAGCGGTGGGGAAAACGGTCATCGGGTTCACACCATGGCGTTCTGTGGCTTCCTGTCCGGCTAAAAGCTATAGCACAGCCCTCCGCGTTTCCTGTCAAAGTTGTCCCGTCTTCCCGTGTGAACGCCAATTGTCGTGAGGCTGCGGGCTTATTTAGTGTGACTTTAACCTTATTTAGTGAGGCAGAGAATGAGAGAAGGCCATGTTTTCAATGTAAGCTGGCGGTATCAGAGGCACGAGCCTGCAGAAAAAGAAAAGAAAAAAGAATAATGTTTAGTTAAAGAAAGAGCTCAGAGTTTCGCCAGAAGAGTGTTCATCGCACATGCTACTCAAGAGCATGCAGAGTTACTTCACTGAACCAGAGGGACACATTCCTGAGAGTCGCAGATAAAATTGCCTCAGTTTAGCTGGTGGGAACGAGCAAGCTTATAGGGCAGCTAGCGTATTTCTACACTTGCTAACCGCCTAACCATTTCCCTCTTTCCCTTTGAATGGCGACATGGTGAGGACAGCCTGGAGTTGTCATGAAATGTCAATAAAAGCAAGAATTAGAATTTTAAATTCCGGGATTTTACGTGGCAAGGCCACGTAAGTAAGTATGAGGCACGATGTAAGTATGAGGCACGTAGTAGTGGCGAACTCACGAATAATTTCGACCACCAGGCTTTTTTACCGTACGCATAAATCAAAGTACGCTAGCTTGTTGCATTATGCTCAGGCCGAAATGCAGCGGCTGGGATCGAACCCGCGGCCTTGAGCTCGGCAGCGCAACGCCATAGCCACTGAGCTACCATGGCTGGCAGTAATCGCAAGAATCGGTGTTTATATACAAGTTACGCGTAGGTTTTGTATATTTTCTTCGAGCTACTTTCTGTGAGGATGACGCTTGAGTCCAGAGTCGCGATATATATATATATATATATATATATATATATATATATATATATATATATATATATATATATATATATATATATATATATATATATATATATATATATTTACATATATTCTTTTTTCCTGTGGGTGGTCTCTCGTCCAACTGGTTTATAAGGTAGCACGTTGCGAATATGTTCTGGCCATCAAAAGAAGGACGATGGCAGGTGGCATGCTCGACGGCCTCGTCACAACCACAAAAGGTGCACGAAACATTAACTGTCATGAGGACAGGAAACCGGCAGGCGTTTGCAAATGCGAGCATAGTATAGTTTCTTTGCAACTATAGCGGCAATCTAATGGTAAAATGCGCGACAAAGAATAGCGGCAGCGCAGATGGGAGTCGGCTAATTCAGTCGAATTCCTCTGTTTTAACATAACGCGATGCGCGTCGAGAACTTTAGATTGCCCTAAATTTTGCTCTGTCTTATTTTTTAACTTTTGCTCCTCAGTCCGGTTTATATTCATTCCCACGCCTGAACTGTTCGTAATAGGAAACGCTAGGCAGTCTAGGCAGCGAATAAAGTAATGTATCGAACACTGTAGCAAATGGGAAATAGAGGTCGAACTCACAAGTGCTTGCTTTTGTGAGAACATTTTGTCATTGGCAGTCCGCCTTCGCTGATAGTTTGCACTCCCAATTGGCTGGCGCCTGTTATTACGACTCAATCCATGCTTAGGACGGTCTCTGTCAAAATATACGGGCCCGAATTTGCGAAGCTTTTCTTTGTTAGTGTCGCTTGCTGTCGGCTGGCTGCCTTTGGTAATATGATGCCCTACATCACAATTGGCTGGAATGCTCACGAACAGCTCCAGCGCAAGAGTAAGTGACAGCCACTTTTGATGTTTGGAATATTGTCAATGATGGCGGCCGGGCCACTGGGAGACAGTACACATGTACGATCAATTTTGTCGATTTGGCACCTGGTCTGTGTGAACTAAAAGCATAGTAGGTACACCCGCCCACAATAGTTTACGGACCGCAGTAGCCAGTAAAACTGTATACGACAATGTTGTTAGCATATTCTAGTCGAGGCCCGAAATGCAAATACCAGGCTGCGTTGTGAGGTTGCGGAGATATTCGGCCTTTTCTCAGATTTCATGGTCCGCAATATTTTGTGGCAGGGTGTACGTGTCCCGGTACTAATCTGAGTTCGCTGCTTCATATCAGCGAACTAGCCGCGGCACACCATCAGTGAGATAGGCGAGTGTAAAGATATACAACTATAAAGGTACGTGCACGTAACTTGGCGCTTTCCTGAAGGGCAAGGGTGTGTGGAGGTGCAGTTAACCTTCAGTGAAAAAAAGGAGTAAGCAGGAAACGAAAGAAGAGCAGCCGGAGAACAAGAACAACGATGCAGAGAAAGATGCAGATACAAGAACTGTGGTAAAACGCGGAGAAGCCAGAAGAAAAATTGCAGGCGCTCGTTTTAAATCAGGTTGGTGATTTAGTTTCGGAAGTGCGGTTAACGGGAAAAATGATGAGCTCGGAAGCGAGGAAGGGTGGCGGGAAAAGAAAGAAAGGGATGCACGCGGAAGGACGCTTCCCGTATTATTACAGACAAAGAAAGAAAAAGAAGGAAGAACAGACGCACTCGGGGTGCATCTCTGGTTCTGGATGGTTCTGGAACACGCCACGAGTTTTGCAACTGAGGAGAATGGACTGTGCGCAACGGCGGAAACGGACACGAAAGCGATGCCGCAGGGTGTATCACCGCTTTAGCGATCTCCTCGTTTTTTTTTTGTTTTTTTTTTCTTTGTTATTTTTTCTTTAATTTCATTCTGAGCTACGTTATTCTTTCTTTCTCTTTCTTCGGACTTTCTTTTTTTCCTGAAAATCCTGACGGAACACTTTTACTGACCGGCTCCTCGAGCTTCATGATTGCAAAGTGGGACTCGCGAGCATGTACCTCCCGGCGACTTAGTTCTGCGGGTGCGATGATGCGAACGCCAGCCAGCAGCGCATATAACACTCGACCTCCACTCTAGCTGTCTTGCTTTCGGTGTAAGTACTTCAGTCTTTAGTTCAACCCCCACGCTTTTATATTTCCCCGCAGTCTTCCCTTTTAATCTTCGCTCCTCCCATTCCGCAAGGAAGTTTCCTTGCGGCAATATTGCCCAGTAATCTCCGGGAGGCTCTTCTGTTTCCTGAAATTTGTAATCTCAATTTTGTGGAATCGGCCGCAGTCTCTCTCTCTCTCTCTGTAGGAAGGCGTTCTGAATTATAAACCCATGCTCTAGGCGATTTTATCATTTCTGAGGACGCTCTTGCATATACAAGTGCGCGGGCTTGCAAAATTTGCAGCATTAAGAACTGTTTTTGCAGGCAAAGATGTTAGCGCCTTGGGAAATACTTACAAAGCGGGTACGGTGTACTGCGTTAGGAGTATGTGAGCCTCGACGTATGGAATTTGTTTAGACATAGATGTGAAATCGATTGTGTTTGTCTGACCCTGCACGCTGTCCTTTATTAAGAGAAACGCGGAAGAATTGGAAATACAGCCGTTCCTAACCATGTCCCAGTTCGACACTCTCCCGTCTACCATATCCTATCCCACTTTCCATAGTCCCTTCAATGTCTATAAACACGGTAGCGCTGGCAGCTTGAGCGTTTCTGTTCGGCATCTTTTACAAATTGCAAACAAAATCATAAATGAAAAGGTTGGTGAGAAATGTAAACCATCAGATAGATTTAAAACGGGTGATACGCGAAGCCGGCAAAGGGTCATAAGGCCGTTCGGGGAGCTGTTACCAGATCAATACTATCAACTTCAAGTTGTCATGCGCGAAGGTATCGTGTAATAAAAATGGTGATTCGAATCGAACAACTACTATAATAGCCGTTCAAAGAGGAGCGCTCACACACGTGCTCCATTTCGCGCCGACGGGCAACCTTGGAACGTTAACGACCGGCCGTTTGATGCGCGCCTATTTCGTAGCATTTATTTCCACCCACCTCTCGCCCTCCGCCCCGGTGTTGCCCAATAGAAAGAAGGCTGCCCGAGCGACGGAACCAACGCGTATACCCACCCACGAGTGTACGCAATAGCACCGAGTTATACAACGGCGCACGCAAGTGGGTTCCCGTGTGGTGGTACGTGATATCGGCGGAGCGCTGGCTCGGCGTGTTCTTAGCACTTTCATTGTCGGCCGGCCGGTCGGGGGGCTTGCCTGGCCATAAAGTTTGTGCTGCACCTACGCCAGGTGCAGGGCCGCAATGAGCGCCGCAGGCACGTCGACCGCCTGCGCACGAGAACGTCAGGGCGAGCCGGAATGTAGCGCGCGTGTGTATGCGCGCGTGGGAGGGAAGCTCGAGGCGCGGTACGAGCCCGAGCTCGAACGAGAACCTGGATGTTCAAGATGAAAGCGACGAAGGAGAAGAGCGTATGTGGTAGGAGACAGCGAGGAGGGAGAACAGAGCGATGGAACCCGAACATGAGAACAGACAGAAAGAAAGAAAGAAAGAGCCCTTTCGCTCTGATTTCTTCAGGTTCCACTCGCTTTTCTAGTACTTCCCTAATAGCACGGGCTTTCCTTAAATTGAATGCAAACAGTGTTGTGTCTCGGCATGCGTTTCCTACCTTTTCTTTCCTCCTTCTCCTCTTGCCTCTTTCCTTCCCCTTGCCGAGCTTGAGACACGACTGCGGCGTCGGCGGCCCTCATTGCGTCGCCACGACTCTCTTGCCATGCACGCGGTGGTGGGACGAGGGTGCGTACTTAGCAGTGCCTTCGGTCCCGTCTCAACGTGATTTTACTCTTGAGCCGAAACTTCACGAGCGCGCCGCCCTCTGGCAAATAAGTCTGGCTGCTAGCTCTCGGCAAGCCCGGTGTTTTGCAGTGTAGAGGTCCGGGATTAAACCAGAAGTGCACCTCTGCGACGCGTGCACGTGCAGAGCGCGTGCACGGCGGACCGACGTTAAGCTTCGTGATACCGGGAAGGGCTTAGCGCGGCTTGTACGTCAAGCGAAGGGAGGAGATCGCCGGCACACGTACAGAATCAGTGTCCGCTCTCATAAAATCCGTGCAGCAGGCTACATATATAGTTTGCGCCCGTTAATATCGGTTGAATGATTCCAAACAACCAAGCTTCTCCTTTATAATACGGATCTGGCCAGCCTACGCGCTCGCTATACTCATGGTACAAACTACTTTTGCTTCCTATAAGCATTAACCTTTGCTTTATAATACATAACCTTTAGTTGGTACGCGTAGACGTCAATGAGGCCACCGTGACGTTGTACAGCTAAAACATAGTGCTGCGCATAATCGCTTAACACTAAGAGCTTCTCCTTAGAGTTATTAATGTGTCCGTGTAGATGGCTAGACGAGTCCTCAGAATTTTTTGTGTAAAGCCTGTAGATATTTTACGTAAGCGCCCATGAATTCTTTGTCGTTAGGTGAGATAAATTTTGGTCATGATGTGTACTTGTAGTGCATTACTATCAAGCACGATTGGCCAGAATACGTGAGCCGGTCGAGCACAAGCTTTCTGTACTTAGGACATTCTTCGCGAATCCGGCTGATTTGCTGGCGTCGCAACTACAGCATTCGCCACGCTGCGCGCTTTTAGCATGGCGATGCGCAGCCCAAATAGTGCAGCTCCACGTTTACCCACGCGACGGGAGCTTCGTGCGAGCTCGCCAGCCCGTGCTTGATCATGCATATGCATAATTCGTATTTGGAGAGGCCACGGCATAAACTCGCTCGCCTAAACGGCCGGGTCCTTCGACCTCGAATTTAATGCGGGTACTCGTTCCGAGCTATTTATATTTCTCTCCAATAATGATCACCTGTCTTACAACACCGCTTACCTGTTTCGCTCGTGTAAACATGATAAATGCGTTTTCTTCCCCGCCGAGAACCACCACAATACGAGTATTTCTGCTGCTGAAGTCGAGGTCGTCCTTCGACGCTGAAAAACACGGCTGCGTTCAAACTAACGCGAAGCGTGAGGATGAACTTGTGCCGAGATCCTAGTCAGCATTTGATGTTCAACATTCCTTAAAAAAAGAAATACGGTTGAGTTGCAGTGAGCAGTTTTACATGTTGGACTTCCGGGAAACTATATAGGCTTATTCTATTGCACGTTCTCCACGTACTCTGACGATCCGCCTCCCAAAGGGGAAAGTACAGAAATATTACCAACTTAAAGGTAAGGCTATTGGCTGTCATTGTTAAACGCTTTGGATGCTACATGCGCGAGCACTGCGCGACCGAGAGTCTAGCCCGCTCGGATGCCACATTATACATGATGCATCACCCTGCGTGGCGTATGACGCGATACCGTGAGCACTTGCAGAAGCTTTCGTAACAAGCTGTTCTATAGGTTCCATTGATTATGCGAAAGGACTTCGATGTGGTACAAAGGTTCTTTCAGACGCTTAGTAATTACCCTACTACAGTAAGCTATTGGGTACACATCCCCTGATGCATTTATCTTTAAATGCTACGGATACTTTGCGTACAGGGCAGAGTTGCGTCCACTATGTACGGTGCAGTAAGAATCAATATAGGTGCAGAGCCAAGCGGCGTTCGGTAAGGCACGTCGTCACTTGTTCTACAGTGTGGTGTTTTGCCCGCACGCGTTGACAGAACTTTAGTCGGCGTTGGTTGGGGAAACGAATTATAAGAGGATGTCTATGCGTGTCACATATGTTCGACGGGCGACTGCAGGCCAGGGCAGGAGAACAGTTTCGTATATCGTGAGCGACGAAGACCGATACAAATTCCAACAAGAAATCGCTCGGGCATATATTCGAAGAGAAAAAGAATTAAAAGAAAAATACATTGGTCTCTCGCGGGACGAACGTGGAGCCGCACAGTAGACAGAAGGGAAAGGGAAGATGCGGGCGGGAAGGAAAGGGGGCACGCGTCGAAATGGACGAAGCGTGTTGCAGTACCCGTAAAACGTGTAACATGCGAAGCAAACACAACAAGCGTCAGTGGAGAACGACACTGCAAGGCTGAGCAAGCCTCTGAGCAGGACTTGCGGAAGGGTTGCGCCTTGATGAAGCACTGCTTGAGGAGAGGGTGGGCGGACACATCCTATTGGTTTTGGTTCTTTCGCATTTCTCTCGGTGTTTTCCTTTTCCTTTATTAAATAGAACCACTCTCACTGCCTATAGCGCGATGAGCAGGAAAGATAGTGAAGGAATGAAAAGCGCTGTACCACCATGTGACTGGCAGAAGGTAGCTAACGGCTAAATAAAAAAAGAGGAGGTCAAGCAGAGAAGGGAAGAAAGAGGAGCATGGGAGGCAACTATAACTTCAGTAGACGAAACAAGAATCGATGGTCCTGAGCCCGGGGCCCTACCTCCGCTACCGGTCTAAATGTACCGGGCCACAGCAGCACGCGGGTGGCGGCGCACACGCGCCAGTAAGAGAGAGAGAGAGAGAGAGAGAAAAAGAAAGAGAGAGACAGATATATAGAAAACGCTATGAGGCGGTTCGTTTTGAAGACCATTAGGGAACGGAGGCCGGAAGAGTTGTCCCGCGTCCGCTCGAAGTACTTTCCCGTCTTTTTTCCTTTTTCTGCTATATTTATTTTGCGTCGTTTGCCCCCAGTTCCTGTGGTCGCTGCCCTCTTCTTTCCCTAACCTCACTCCCCTGCATGCGCTATCGTACTCTTTCCTAGACCTTTCCTGATCTAAAAAAAAGAAACACAGAGAGTTTGAGAGAGAGGATATTCGTAATGGCGAACCTTCCGACTAGAAGGGGAGCTCATTTGCATGGATGCCCCGGCAGAGGAACTCCAGAGTGTTCCACTCACGTTCTTTCTTACTTTCCCTCTTTTTTCTTTTTTCTTTTGCGAACAGCATCGTATGCTAAAGTTAGCGTTTACAAACGACTGCGCTAATAAGCGTTTTTCGGCGAGCGATGCTATTTGTGTCCTAGGGACGACGCGCTGCTGTGGCGGCAAATACAAGGTAGCATCGTAGCTCGCGACATGAGTTGAAAGACACTACTGACACAGTATCGAAGCGGTAATATACTTTGGGGAACGTGCTGAGAAGGTGCTTTTGACTTCACTGTGAGGTGGTCTATAACATAATGAAGTTTTCGGAGAAGGAATGAGTAAAGTTGTTGTTTTTTTCATGAACTCATTAACTACAGCGAATTGTAATTTCGTGACTTATATGAAGTAGTAACCAGGAGCCGAATCCCCAAAGGTGTTTCTTCGTAAGTGCCATTGGCTAGCCGCCTTCGCTGATATGTCCAGCATCAGGATCGGCTGGAATTCCCTCTTACGAAAAAATTCTAACGTAAGAGCTCTTTTGTGAAAACGAGCCCAAAAGAAGGAACTGGCAAGTCGCTCGTCGAAACATCGTTTAAGAGGATAGCAAAGAATTCAGTATTCAGGCCCTTCATTTAGTGCGACCAAAATTTCAGTCCCACAGACGGTGATATCCGATTATATCTTGCACATTTCATGAACTATATTTCTTTTTCTTTTACCCGAATCTTATCTTTCCGAATTATGCATATCACAGTATATTCGCCACCGCAGTACCGACATTCCGATGGAGTGAAGATCCAAGAACGCTCGTATGCCGTGTTGTGCATGCACGTTAAGAAAAATCCGAGGTGGTGAAAATCAGTCCGAAGCAACCCTACTGCTGCGTCCCTCATAGTCCACGAGTTGAGTTGGAACCTGCAATCCTGTTATGTATTATTACTGCGATAGCAACTACGTGGACACTCCAGGTGAATATTTCGCCGTCGCCGTGATGTTCCGCATCAGGTCCAAGCGCGATAACATCGCGCCCCACGCCTCGTATGCTGCGTGTGCGAGGGAAAGCGAGCGATGGTAAACCAGGAAGGAAAGTGGCTTTATTGGCTTGATACGTGCCGTCTTCTTGCGCGCCTAATATTGGGCGTAAGGGATCAGGAGCGTGCTAGAGGAAGGGAACGCGTCTCTTCTCATCTAGCCCGGCCGGTGGCTGCGAATGGCTGTCCGCTGTAGGAGTTGAGGAGGACTTCGGGATGAAACACTTGGGAGGTTTATTTACATTATTTACAGTGAGCGTCAATTAACAGTAGTAAAGTCATTACGGGCCGGCAGCAACTCGGACGCTGCGGCCCGTCGCAAGAAGTTCGAAAGAGATGAATCAAGGAATGCTCTAGGAATGCTCTACTGCTGCTCCCGGTCTGCGTCTTTTAAGCCCTTCGGTGTCGCGAAGACACGTCACGTTCGGCCGATGGGAGAGCCCACTCAGGTGACGCCATTTTCGGCCAATCGGCGAGCCCGGTCGGGTGTCGTCATTTTCGGCCAATGGTAGGCGCCCGTGCGATGGAATCGCTCCTTGGTCCCCCTGCGGTCTTGCCTTGCTGACTTGCAATGCACCGTCCCCATAGAGGGCAGGGGGCGACGCCGCCAGGTTGTCACGGCCCATTACAGCCGTCTTGCTTCGGGACCCACTTTACCCGGAACAGTGCCAGGCTCTCTCTTCGCTTTCGGGAAGAGTCAAGCAGTGAATAGCTCCACCGGCTGCACACGAAGTGGGGTCCGCCAACTTGTTTGCTCGTGCCGCGCCTAGGGAATGTGGCATCCGTGCTTTTTCACTCCTCAATTAGCTGTGGTGCGATTCAATGTGGTCTGGTGAATTCGAAGTAGGCTCAGGAAACGGCCCCGTATCTAACACCGCACGGCTGAGCGCGTGCGCGGCCGGCACGCCTTATCTTGGACTGAGTGAGCGAGCGATTTATTAAGACGACATTGGAAATGTTGGCAACTGTTGTATCGCCAGCTTCTCCATAAACAATAGATTGTCCAGTGAACAAACGATGATAATGTGAGGCGACATGAAAAACAAACGAAGAAACGGTCTGGCAATAAGGCATATATCGGGACCATGCTTAACAATCGCAGTCAATATAGAAAAAAAAAACAAATTAATCTATAACCCACGCAGAATGCTGCGAAGTTACAATATCACACAAGTACATACAAGTGTTAACATACAGATACAAGGTCACTTGTACAGACATACATGTATGTATGTATGTATGTATGTATGTATGTATGTATGTATGTATGTATGTATGTATGTATGTATGTATGTATGTATGTATGTATGTATGTATGTATGTATGTATGTATGTATGTATGTATGTATGTATGTATGTATTACGTATCCACCCTGTACCGGTGTGTGTGCTTGCGTATGTCTTCGTTATTGGTATTGTAGCCGCACATTCTCTCAGGGGCACATTTTTTTTGTTATAGTGCTTAATATTTCCGTTTCGTAATTTGTAACAGTCTTCACTGCTCACACGCAAAATTATTACTTTGTAATTGTGTGTAACACCCGCAGAAGACACTGTGAAGAATATTTTTTTTTTTTTTTCACGTTACGGGGTCGACAGCACATCGGAGATGGCGACAAGTACCATTTACTGGGCAAAGTCAGTAAAATGTGCACACGCGATAAAAGCAACACAACACGCTCTTGTAGTATTTCCTGCCTCTTATGCGTCGCACTTTCTTTCACCGCTGCTTTCGTTTTGCCATGTTCTTCGCTTCGCAACAGGCATGAAATGGGGCCCCACGGAAGGCTCATTACTAAGACTTTATCAGTCTCTTTTCGTAGGCTACATTCGATACAGCCTTCCGATACTCTCAAACTTGAGCATTTCCTGCTTACGGACATTAGAGAGCGTCCAAGCGCAGGCACTCAAAATATGCCTCGGGTTGCCACGGCGTGCCTCCAACAAAGGCACAATTGAGGAAGCCCACGTATGCCCATTACCGATATACCTGTCCCACGAACCACTTCGTGTGTATTTACGCTTACTGACACGACACCATTGCCATCCATTGACGTCGGTTCTACATGAGCGACCGGACAGCAGTTTCACAAGTGCACTCCGCTGCCATCTACACCACATAACATCAGGCTATGCCCTTCCATATCACCCCGTCAAACCACCATGGGTGATGGTTCAACCTTCCGTATGCGTACATGTCCCCGGCATACTAAAGAAATCATTGGTTCCCGTCAGTGGACTACAACAACTTGCTCTCGCGTACATCTGGTCAGAATACCAGACATATGTTCATGTTTACACAGACGGCTCCGCGTCACCTAAGGCATCGACAGCCAGTGTGGTGATACCAGCCCAACAGATGACTCGAGGTTTCATACTAGACCATAATTCAACATCAACCGCTGCAGAGCTTGTGGCTATTCGGGAAGCGATTCGCCACATCTGCGGGGAAAGACCTCAAGAGTGGTGCATTTTCACGGACTCAAAACCCGCGCTGCAAATTTTGGGATGCTTCCTGCGCCACACCGCATATCAGGTTCTGGCCCTGCAGATCACCGAGCTACTTTCATACGCTCAAGAAAAACACCACCGCATAGTGTTCCAATGGATCCCGGGACACTGTGGGCTCAACGGTAATGAGATGGCCGATGCTGCAGCAAGGCGCGCCCTCAGCAATGGCCTGCGAACTGTAGTGCCATTCTCCAGACCGGACGTCACATGCCTCCTGTCGGAATTAATGAGGAGTGCGACGAGAAGATACTGGGCCCAGCCAGACGCTCGTCACGTCCGCCTTAAAAGCCTGGATCCCGATATGAAATTTCCTATTCTGCGTGGAATTCCACGCCCTCATACATGCCTGATACACAGACTGCGATTAGGCGTCGCCTTCACGCGCAAATATTTGCACATTATTGGACGGACAGACTCCCCGGACTGTTCAGTGTGTGGCGCTGTAGAGACTATAGAACATGTGCTCGTGGTGTGCCCTGAGTATGCGCGAGAAAGACTGATATTGGCAGATACATTGAGACATTTACACAATGGACCACTGTCGGAGGACCTCTTGCTAGGCGCGTGGCCACAGAGTTGGCAGACGACAGAGACAATGCGTGCACTTTCACGTTTCCTAGGTGACACGGGCCTGGACTCACGCCTGTGATACCAGTTGTGTAATGTGTCATTCACCTCGTTCCTCCCATTATCATCCCCCATTGTGACCCTTTTTCTTCCCCTCTTCCCCTTCCCTTACGTAGAGTAGCAGGCCAGATGCTCCATTATCCGGCCGACCTCTCTACATTTCCAATCATTAAAATACTTCTTCTTCTTCTTGCTTTCGTATAACTTAGACAGGCGCCATATGTTGATATTGATTTTCAGTTGAGCCGAAACAAAGAGAACTGCGTCAGAACATCACTTACTTGGCAGACGTATTAGGCGTTATAACGCCTCAGGAGATGCGGCTGGTCTGTAATTATGGCTTACTGCTCCCTTCGTGTAATGGACGACGAAGATTTTCGCGCCACCCTCGCTAAAGGCGCTTCGACGTTGCTTCGACAAAACATTTGTAAAAACACGCAATGACATTTCTCACATAACCTATCGGCACTGTAAACCGCTAGCGTCTGGAGAATAACGCATTGCCGAGCAAGAGACTGTCGACAAATTTTGTCAGAGAGCGTAGTTTGACACTGACAGTGGCGTAACAGGTCTCGACGAAGGCTCTGCGGCTTGCGAAATCATGTCTGCGCAATACACTGCTTTTTGCGCAAGAGCAGGACGCAATGCTTGTTTGCGCTTAGCTATAGGTGCCGTTTACAGTACATCCAGCGAGCCAAAGTGCTGGAAATAATTCGTGTAGTATAACGCAAGCGACTTAAGGTATTAATTTTCTGTATGTACTTTGTTGTGCGATCTTTCAACGAACGGAAAAAAAGAATGCGACTATGAAATGGTCGGGGGACCCATAAAGAAACGCCCTAGGAAGAAGCTGAGTGTCGACGCATTGCCTTTGAACCGGTAAAAAGATATCTGCTCAACAACGTCTCCCTCTCCCACTCACCGCTTCCCACCGCCCCCGGAGCTTCCCATCGTTCCTTTCGATGTATAGCCATTACGACAATAAATCTCTCGAGGATAGAATATTGCGCCCAAGCAGGATATCGCGTGGTCGGCAGCGCAAACATCGACACAAGGAAGTGGCCCCCCGGGTCCGATGCGTCCGGCAGTATTCGAGTCTAAAGCGATTTACGACGTTTAATATCTACTTAGACCGATCTCGCCTGCATGGTTTTGCCGAGGCTACCGCTCTCGATAGGTCCGTCAGCCTCCTGAGTTGCGTGCCTATGGGCTGATAAAAACGAAAAAAGAATGGTGGCTCGGGGGAGTCAGGAGGGAAGTAGGGAAAAGGGAGGAAGGGGGGGGGGAGGAGTAACTTAGTTCGCATCGTAAAACAGCATGTAAGCTATATTGGCGGCTCAGGGATAATGCTAGATTGCGCCACCTTAACGCAACAATGGTAGTGATAACTTGGCTTCTCTGGATTATTTCCTCTTTGTTAAGCGCCGAAATCACACGTGAGCTTAGACGGAGCAAGCGCGGTCGCTTGTAAATTTTCTTGGCCCTTTCTGCAAGGCCCGCTTATATTGCAAGCAGTGAGTGCAAGCTTTCGGAGGAACGTGGGTATCCAAGGCTCTCTTCTCACTCCGCTAATCGCGTATTAGCCGAAGCTGAAAATAGTTGCCATTCGTTCAACGCACGCATTGGTGGGAAACCCAGCGTTAGATCTTCAAAGCCTGTGCTCAATGCAGACCAGCGTCAGCTGTATCCTCGATTTCGTCTAGTAGAAAACTAATAGGGCATACGGTTCTATCGCTTCGCAAAAGATTTCTCTTTCTTTCTTTCTTTCTTTCTTTCTTTCTTTCTTTCTTTCTTTCTTTCTTTCTTTCTTTCTTTCTTTCTTTCTAATTGAAGCGCGAAAATAAAAATACGTGATTTACGGCACGTCATCCCGCAGAACGTCATGCGACTCAGAGGAGCCGAGTAATCGCTCGGGACACGAGCTGATGCTTTCCTTCGCTTTTACAATACTGAGCTTTGCTCGAATTTACCTGCTTTGTCAGTGTCGCACGAAATAAATAAAATAAAATAAGTAACTAAACAAAGAGAGAGAGGGGGGGGGGGGCGATCGCGTAATTATCCTCTGCGCAGGCATTCGACGGTGTAAGTCAAAAGTTGACTGAAGCATGAAATATGTCGCATCTAACGGGTAAAGTGTGCCGCTGGAGATTGGTCGGAGTACTATTCAAACCATTCAATACCGCGCGAAAGATGAAGCAGCACTGTAATAGAAACACATCATCAGCCTTTCGATCCAACTGCCTCTTTAATTCGCCAAAACATACACCCAGGCGCCTAGAATTACCCGTGATTCCGGTGAACCGACGTGACCAAGCGACAAAGAACACCGAGTTTCATGTAACGCTTATCTGCGCACGACACGCACCACGCGCAGTCGTATAGCGCAGTGGCGCCGCGCTGCGTGGAGCCATACAGACGCGTCGCACGTGTGTCTGTGCTTTCGGTCGAGGCAGGAGGGGGAACGCAGCGCCTACACTGCCGACTCGGCGCCACTGGTCAGTAGGCCAAAACGTGGCGGCCTTCTTCTTGTTCGCGCCTGCCACCACGGGGGTCGCATCGCTTTCGGCGCGGATCGCTATTGCGCGGAAGGTCAGTCTCGGCACGGTGGACGTGGTCTGACGGCGGAGCGGGGGCCCGGAGGTGGTGGGGAAAGGGGGTCGCTGGGAGCAAGGGGTTTCGTCCTGTACGACTCATTCCGGGACGTGTCGCGGACGGCGCGCAGCAAAGCAGTGCACTCTCGTTCGAGGTCGTCCCCATGGCGACGCCGAAAAGCCCGGCAAGGGCCCCACAGCCTGCGCCCCGCGCACGGTGCTTTCCCATGCCAGTCGCGCACCGCGATTGGCCATTGCAGCGAAATACGCTTTGTAGTGCGGCGAAACCACCTTTGCAGCGCGGTGCGGGCGCCGTACCACTAAAGATAATGGGGCGCAACTCCTCCTCTCCCCCTTCCCCCCTGTTTCGTTTTTTTTCCCGTGCGCTGGCGGAGTGCGGCGGTAGTCAGTGCGCCCCAGGGTCGACTACACTGCGCTGCGGACCGCGGAGATACATCGATTACACGCACACGTACACCTTCATCCGCCTACCGTGCACGTCTGTGCGTTGAAAGCGAGAGGGAAAAGAGTGGCGAGCAATTGAAATTGGTGCGGTGTAACGTGAGGTGGAGTCATCGCAATGCCAAGTGATGTTTCACAACGCGCAACGGCTGGTTGCTCAAATGGCGAGAGAGGGAGCACCAGTTCTCTATCATTGTCTGTCCTAATTCCACGCGACAAGAGAGGTAGAGGGGGATACGAAACAGGGCAGAAAAGGGAATTCAACACGAACAGGCAATGTGGGTTTCTGACTAGATGCCGCAGCAACGGAAGGCAGAAAGACAACAGAGAGGACAGGGAAGAGGGACCCAGAAGACGAGCACACTCAAAGGTGCCAACACACACAACACAGTTCAGTTGCCCTGAGAGAAAGCCGAAGGCAACATGCAATAAAATTTCAACTGGCAGCCCCGGTTTCTTCTTGGCTCATGGCTAATTCGCTGCGCACTACGACATAGAGAAGTGAAAATAGGCACGCGAAGAGCGAAATACTCTTGTCTATTACGTTCTTCTGACATGGCCCGCTGTAGGTTAACAAAATTCCGGCATTTCGCCGTCCCATAAGTGCGGCGTGACAGTGTGTCTCGCCCCCTGCCATTTCGTTCGTACCTGTTTCATAATATCTGTGAAGAGTAGGCAACGCGACGAGATGGCGTCGCTGTACGGTAAAATAACGGTAACTACACTCTTAGGCAAATGTACACCCTTGGGAGTGTATATTTGCCACACAACAATAATCGTCATCTGTCTTGCTTGCGTTTCCTTTCTTGAAAACGCTTCACTCGCTACTTTCCGGTCGAGAATGCTCTGTCATGCTGATAACGTGTATGCCGTTCGTGCCTTGGAGGTACCGGGCTCGCAGCGTTAAAGAAAGGAAATGCGGACAAGACAGATGACGATTATGGTTCTGTGGCAAGATACGACCCAAAGGGTGTAGTTTTATTTAAGGGTGTAGTGGAAAAACATTTAAACGTAGCTAACCGGAAATGTCCATTGCGAAAGACTAAACGCAGAAAGACTGACACGGAAGCTTAGTTCATTTCTAGAGACGCCTCTTTGTTATTCTGTAATTTGCTACATTCGACGTTAATAGCCAGTATGGTATAGAAGCCTTTAAATAAAGAGCTCATATTCTAGCCGTTCTGATAGGTATGACATGTATTCTGTTTTTATAATAGTTTTTTTCACATTTCAGTCTTGGTTCATTTGTTTTGGATAACCTCTGTCTTTCAGCTGTGTGCCTTCGTGTGTTCTAGTTTGTTCACATCTGAGCACGATAACCTCTAGCTACGTGTCATAAAGTGTTTGTCCTTGTGTCTACATTTTCAGGCGATTTATACACATATAACGAATCCAGACGTTTATTCCACTGAGCATTTCATTTCATTCCGCAAGCTTACGGAACTTGCGTGAATATGTGAGGCATCAGTGAAATGATCCCAGTATACATTCAAAGAAATTTCATGCGTTATAGACACCTATCCGCGCGAAACGGAGTTCAGTGCGTTGTCGTGCCACATAGCGAGTACGGAGACCAACCTTCCGCTTCATGCCCTTCGCCCGAACACTGATTACACCGAAATCTCGCCTGGCTGGCGCCCCTCCCTTGTTCACCTTATCTTTAAAAAACTCAAGGGCTATGCCGAATGATCCTGCTTCACGCGACGCATATTTCTCTCGTCAAAGAGACGAGTTTTGCAAACACGGACAAAAAATCGCTTGCAGTTCTGGCGGGAACAATTTCGCGGAGCCTTTCTGCTTCGGAATCCCCAATCTGTCCGTAATTCGTTGGGCGCTGTCCCCGAACTGAGACGAGCCGCGGCGGTATGTCAACGAGGAACCTACGCACGACGTGCCGCCCTCGACGAATCAAATCTTCCAGGCGGGAACGTGAAATATCGTGACTTTGCTTGACCTTCTTTGTTCCACCGTTAAGGCGCCTAAAAAGCGCGTACTGTTTCTTTTTTAACTTCCTTCTGCCTTTTTTGTTACCGTCCCCACTTCCCTTCCCTTGCTTGTGCGCGAATACTTCCACAACAGCAAACCTCTGCGCTTAAAAAAAGAAAAAAAAAATCTTTCTTTAGCTCGCTTGCTTTAAACAGTATTCCTTTTATTCGCATCGCGAGGTCAATATGGGTGAAGTCTGATGTTGTGGAAAAATATGAATGACGCTGGCACTCTCTCCAGGATCGATTCACGTTAAAAACCGCATTAAGACGCTTGCGACAACACATGTCGTAGTAACAGGATAGGCCCACCAAGTCTCCACCTTCGAATAAATTGTCGCTGGGATTGGCGCAGTTCACTCTGTTTTTTAAGCCATGTAGGGCAGGGCAAGGAGCCAGCGAATGTGTCGCTTTAGTAAATACGCTACACCCTCCACCACCAATGCTGCCAATACGCGTTCCCCAGCGACACGTGCCCCTTGTGCGGAGACACGGAAACACTCGCACTCGTGCTCTGGGAGTGTAGAAACACTATTCCCGACTCTACCTCGGACAAGTGGGAGAACTCCCTCAGAAGCTCACTGCTCGCAGACCAGCAATGGGCCGTCCAGCAGGCCCGCGAAGTGGCCGCCAGGTACTCCCTGTCGGTCGCGTGGGAGACGCCCGCGACGCGCTAAGCGCGTCCTGCAGGACGAAAATAAAATTTCCCATTCCAGCCCATTCCATACGAATTGGCACTCGAAAACGGCCTATAGCGTCAAACCTCGGTTTTTATGTGTTGCGAGGCGCCCGTGAGGTAACGCAACATCGTAAGCACTGTCGCTGTGCGAACGCGCAAATACTTGCGACGGAACGAGGGTGTTCAATACAGAAATGCCCGATTGGCTACCAGGGAATCCAGTGCTTATGCAGGGTAGAGACGCCGTTCGCGATTCGTCAGCTTTCTTCGGGGTCACTGCCCGGCTCGACATAACGTTTTTTTTTTATTATTATTCTTTTTAACCGCGGCCACACGCAAGCTGCATCGGGGATGGCTGTGCTTCTTTTCTGCTTAGCCACATCGCTGGCTGGCATCTTCAAGCCCCTCCGTCAGACTCGGGGCTAATAATTCCGCACGAGATACGGGATTGAGGTTGAATATGTAATCTCGAACCCGTTCTCGATATGTCTTTTTTTTTTCTTTCTGAAATGGCTATATATCAGCACCCTTGCTTGACCTAGTTTACGTAAGCCCTACAATACCGTTACGATGTTGGTGCTTCCTTGTGTATGCGTCTTTATTTTTTCAAGAAACTGCTGAGTTGTGCGAAGCGTTTGTGGGTCGTCCCTGTCGACGGTCTACTTTGAGAAGATTCAGCCGAGGCGTGCCGCCATTACTCTTGGTCGGCATAAAAGGAGGGCGGACGCTTTCTTTCTGTTCTGACCAGGGTTGTACTTATTGTGGGGCGGCTTTTCCCCAAGCTTCTCGTTCCTAAGTGCCTTTTGCCATGACTGGGCACCTTCTCTAATATAATGATGCAGGATGTTCATTTTTTTAAAGACCATACAGATTTTTTATTAAAAGAAGTAATGGGCGCCGCGAACGTGGCGGTTTAGCAGACTAGTTCCTATGCGAGGCGGACATACTTTGCCGCTAATAACGTGAACTTCAGAAGACTAATTACCAATAGTTCATTCATAAACTTATTTTAATTAGTGCCTTGGTAGCCGTTGTTTGAACGTCAATTGTCGAGACAGGGACATTTTCATGTGCACCAATTTTTTTTAAAATCGTGTCAATCGCTCCTAATTCAAGATATTCTGCATCAAATTCCAAAGCTCAATCGGGGCGATATCGAGGCTGAGCTGCGCGTCAGACGGCAGCGCCCCGCAAAGAAGTGTGGGTTTAAATTTGTATGACGGCATGGCCGCGTCAAATCCTGACCCGACACACAGCCGCACATGCTTGCCAAGCAAAGCATGACGTATCGGTAGCTGCCGCGACTGGCCGAGAAGTTCGGTTTCAAGCTTCCTCGCGTTAGCCGTCACGGGCTTGTCGTTTTGGTCTGATACAGCGGCGGGACCGTCTTTTCTGCGATCCCGCGGCGCTCGGTGTCGATACTGCCTGGCTTTACCGTTGGAATTCGATGAGAAATATCTTGGATTAGGTGCGACTTTGAACATTAAAAAAATGCGGGTGCGTTAACATGTGGCTGTCTTCAAGTTCTCCATTCAAACAACTGTCCCTACGACACTAATAAAAAGGTCAATGAAAAAAACATTTTGTTAATTAGTTTTCTGAAGCTCGTGTTATTAGCGGCAAAATATTTGCACCTCGCCTATGAATTTGTCTGCAGAAACGCCACGTTCACTGCGCTTATAGCGTTTTTATAAAGAATCTTCATTGTCTAAAAAGAATAAAAATAAAAGACACCTTGTGTATCCAGCATCAGGAGAGGTTAGAATTTGCTCTTACAAACACTTCTTGCTTCCGGGTTTTCTCTGAATACGGGCTCTGGACACAGTCTAATTACTCCACCTGCTGACAGTAGAATTCTTCCTGTCAGCTCCGATTGGTTCGCAGGGCTACTACGGCCTCTCTGATCGGCTTCAAACGTCAACATGGCGGAACCGGAATACATGACGGAATTTGGCCGTGCCCAGAAGAGCACCCGTTCTAGGATAGAGTTATCGTCACGGTGGTTTTCGGATGCTCGTTGTAACGCCCATTGCTTAAATTGCGCCTAGCCTTATCAGGCAATATTCTTTTTTCGCCACTTTCGGCGACCAGTGTGCAAATTTAACGCCCTAATATTGCTTTCTCTCAATGTCACGCTCAAATGGGTGTAATAAAGAAAGGCACAGGTAACCACTAGAGCAATACATTGGAGACCCTCACCGTTTCCACCTCATTGTTCCTCGTGCTTTTCTATTTCGTGGCTTCTCAGCACAATTCTGAACAACAGCGAACGCCACCGACTATTTCGGTTTCAAGCGTGGCCGAGGTGCGCGTGATCCATTCTATCCCTGTCGTATTGCACCACAGATGAGGCTTATGTCAACACACGTCTTGCCCCTGCCTGGGATTTAAGAGAGCGCCTCAGATATAATATTGCATTTTACCCGCATGGTGCCGTCCGAAAAATGAAATTGTCTTACATGATACCCAGTCATCAAGCCTGCCCCCCCCTTTATTTATTTATTTATTTATTTATTTATTTATTTATTTATTTATTTATTTATTTTAGCACATCATGCGCAGTTTCCAAGTGGTTTTTCGATAGTCGAATCCTACGTCTCAATTTTCACACTGTTCTGTATCTGTTTCCTCGTGGGAAAAAATTATTTGTTTTGTATGAGTAACTTACCCTTTTACAATATCAGAAGCGCCACTCTTACAACAATAAGACGCTTGGTAGGCCAGGAAAAAAAAAACGCAATAACAAAAGACAGGTGGCGACGCCTCCTCGAAGTTCCCGCAGCAGCTCCCTATGACGTCATGGATATTGACGCGTCTCGAAGGGCTTAGCTAATTCTTCGACGGTAAAGATAGACTGCATTGCGCTCTAAAGGAGCGCAATGCAGCCCGGGGAACTTTTGTTGAGCCAACGCGGCCTAAATACGAAAAAAAGAAAAACATACTGACATCCGTAACGTCGCAGTGACTTACCGGCGTTGTGGATTCTGCGCGAAGTTCAATTTTATCTTCTAATAATCAATCTGTTGTTTCGAAATGAACGATAAGAGAGTTTTCCCAAGAACGTTTTGTGCGTCCTAACATCGCCGTGATCAACGACGATGTGAAAGAGGTATTGCAGTACTTGCAAGCCTACGGCGTTTAAAGAAGTTATGCGTTACTTTTCCCGCTTTCAACTTTTCTCCCGTATTACATTTTGTTCACGAAGATCTCGTGGCCCGTGCCGCAATTTATTTAGCTGATCCTCCACAACGGCAATGTGCCACCGCGAGAGAGGAAGAACGAAGAGGAAGAACACAAGTAACGAAACGCACTTTCCTTACTATTCGTATTGTAAGTTTTCTAAATTCCTTTCATTGTAAATTGTTCAATGAATGTTTCAACTTCTTTTAAAACATGATCGACATCTGGTCCCACTTATCAACTGTGCACTATTCATTTATTCGCAATTTTGCCTCTTCAAGTTCATTTTTCTGTGCGAACCAACCAACCGATTCTTGGACCATCTACCATAGTGGGTACGAGCCGTGTCTCGAAGGCGCATCGGCATCATCATCGTCAAGCGCGCTCGCCGCCCACAAAGAAGAAGAAACCGAAGACGCTGTAGCGCCCGAGGAGTCGCACCGCCGTAAACTGGGCGACTTGCGGACCTAAGGCTGTGCCTAAATTGCCAAGAATCTCGCGGCCATCTTCACCATGGCTGGCAGACCGGGCGAAATCGACGTCTCCAAGCCTATCAAGCACATGTTGGCCTTCATCGAGCAAGAGGCCAACGAGAAGGTACGAGCGAACGTCACCGTGAGCTCGCTTCTGTTGCCCCTTTGGGCGGGGAATGCAGTCTGTATATAGTTTCTACGCTTGATACGAATTTGAAGGCGAACAGGAAATTGTGATCACGTACAAGCCTTACGATCGGTTAATTGAAAGTGTGGCGCTGTATCGTTGCCGATCCGGTCACCGAATTCGCTTTGACTGCATCTACACCAAATAGCGTCAAAACTAGTTCAGTAACGAGGAGTTAACCCTGAATGCTGTGCCACACCTTCCAAAGGCGTCTTTGCAAGATCATAATCATTTATTTACCCTTAAGTGTCCATAATAAATCTCTCCTAAAGCGTTACGCTTATTCGGTTGTCATGGTGCTCTGGTACGATGTACAATATTTCTTGTGATTTTAAGCAATTTACGTCTTAGCTTCAAGACGGCGAAAATGGTTAAAATTTGCAGATTGCCAGAGATTCACTGCTGCGTCCGAGCTTCTGTTTTCAAAGAGTTAAACAAATAGGCGACAAAATCTACGCATTTCCATTCAAAATACAGATAACAAAACTTAACGAAGAAATGAAGGCTCCAGTTTCGTGGGGCGCATGGTGCAGACTTGAAAATCTAGAAGCACGTGCCTGTGGCCTCTGAGATTTGGGAGCGCGTGCAGGACCCGGGACAGCTCGGCCTGTTCCACAACGTAGGCCTCGTTCTGCTAATATTACATCGGCAGAGACACGCGCATACGCTCACGTCTAATTTTAAGTGATGGTAAGCCTGAACTTTGCCCTTATTATCGCCGCGTTGCTGCACAAACGATATCCCCGTCCAAGGTTCAAGAGATTGACGCCAAGGCCGAGGAGGAGTTCAACACGGAGAAGGGCCGCCTCATCCAGGAACAGCGCATCCTCATCATGAACTCGTTCTCCAAGAAGGAGAAACAGGTCGAGCGCCAGCGCAAGATCCAGAGCTCGCACGTGAAGAACGCGGCGCGGCTGCGGCTCCTGGGCGCTATGGACCAGCACGTGACCAAGGTGCTCGTGGAGGCCAAGTCCTACCTCGGGCAGATCACGAGCCAGGGCAGGCACTACCAGTCATTTCTCGAGAAGCTCGTGCTGCAGGTACGGGTCACCTGCGGTCGGGGGCGACTGCAACGTGCGAGCGATGTAGCGCAACCACCGATTTATGTATACGTCATGCTGCGGCACACAGAGAATATGGTCTGCTTGTATGTCCGTGTACGACAAGGAAGCCCAGACAGGAGCTCAGGCGCTTTGTCCCTATATTTCTAAGCGCCTAAACGCTCTTTCAATCAGCAGCTCACCTTCACTTAGATGGTGGAAGAGACCGCCATCTTTCGATTGGGCTGATGACAGCACCCTTCGGTTACTGGTTGTGACTGGCCGCATAGCGCGCCAGTGACTCCCGAGCTTCGCAACAAAGTAGACCGAATGCATACTCAAAGTCATTGAGAGGAGGCGCGCTGCTTGAGCAGCTCTTGGCTGCATGAGTAGGCGCGAAAGCGTTACGGAACAGTCAAGGCGCACGCTCGTCCCGAAGTGTAGCGTTTACTTCATTCGAATCGAGTGCCTTTTTCTGAATACGGGCTTAGTTTCCTTGAAACTAACAGATTTGCTTCGTCGCCCTGTTCTTACTCTAGGCGTAGAAGTTCCAAACAAGGTAAATGGGTTATTTACCGACTAAAATCTGCTCCTGGGCTACGAAGCTCACTGTATAAATGTTAACCACTTGTTTCTTGCTTGAGTTGAGTGATCCAGCGTTCTCGCATTGCACCTTCAAGAAAGTGCGCGCCACGATTCGGTACTGAACCATCAAACTCGCGCCCAATGTCCTAGCACCGCATGCAGAAGCTACTGCGACACCTGCTTATCATCAATCATTCCTGCCCAAGAAAACCAGTTCACAGTTCGCTACTATCGCACGCATTGGCGCTATGCATCAGCATGATTAAACAAACCATTCATTCGTATACAGTTCCACTGGTAGTGGCTGCAGGTTGGGGGTGATGTACTGTTCCTCACAAAAGGGGCGAAACCTAAAACTTGCGACGCGAGCGGGTACTGGCAGCTTTTACCAGCACCTTGCTGACGCTGGTAAAGTGCGTGTAAGCGAAAATTGGGCACACTAATTTGACGCGTGAAGGCACGCGAAAAAATGCAGGTACCACCTCGAGGCTGATGTAGAACAGTGAAGTACCGGTAACAGCAGCGCCTCCAAACGAGTTTAAGCCTATACGCTGGCTACATACGAGCGCTTTCGACGGGCAAATATCGCGAAAAAAAGTGTACTCACAAGTGTGTGCTCCACTGCCACCTATAGTTAATTAGTTCGATTGATCCTTTGTATAGTTAATGTAAACGACCTTATCTTCCGTCCCGGTGTTCCTGGTGAATGTATGAAGCAGCGTAGATCAGGTCGAATCTTCTTTGGCGTATGCTGTTACGTAAGCATTAGCACGAAATGGAGCGCTGCGCTTTAACTTGGCAGTGCGCCATGTTGAAGGATAAGTGATGGCTGCTTGAGCCTTCTTTTCCATTTCCTACCCTATCTTTTAGCCTATAGGTGGCCTCGTCAACCGGAATCTGGTTCCACGCATATAAAGTCCCAGAGTGGAGCAATTACTCGATCGTATATGAATTTCCATTTCCGGATAATAGCAGCGTAGTCACCACGCATCGCGATGCCCAAAACATGCTTCAAAAACAAAATAAAAAATGCTATCTTACATACAAAGTATCCCAAAAAAGTTTCCAACGGGTTTCAACAGTCATCGGAGCAGCCATTTGACGCAAGCGTCATCCGACGGATTGCAGGTTCTTAAGGTTCCACGCTCTTCACTCTTAAAGCAGACGCGCACGCGCTGGTAGACCTAAAGACCGGACAGACGTTGTGTATACGTTCTACGTGATCGTCCGTTATTTCTAGCCGCGTCGCCACCGCATTTGTATGACGTCGTTGTACTAGTTTTATATGTCACACACACGCGGGTCCCTTCAACCACCAGGGCCTCCTGAGAATCATGAAAGAGGACGTGGTGGTGATCTGCCGCAAGCAAGACGTCGCCCTCGCGAAGCCAGTGGTGGACAGCGCGGCCAAGAAGTTCCGGGACATGACCAAGCTGAGGGTCAAGGTGTCTGTAGACCCGGAGAACTTCCTGCCGGATCCCTGCTTCGGCGGCGTGGTGCTGGCCGCGTCCGGGGGCCGCGTGATCCTCTCGAACACGCTCGAGAGCCGGCTGGAGCTCATCTCGCAGCGCATGCTGCCCGACATCAGGTCGGGCCTCTTCGGCAAGAACCCCCGCCGCAAGTACTACGACTAGCGACTGCCGCCCAGCCATCGAGGAACGGAGATCACTTCGCGAAATAAAACTGCGCTATTTTGTTCGAACTAAGGAGAATCTACACGTCACTCGAGTAGGCGACGGGCGCCTGCGTTTCAATGACTGTCGTGAGCCCGTGCATAAAGTAAGAGGTTCGACGAAAGTTCGTCTGGTCGGGGATGATCGTGGCAGGGTTACGTAAGAAACGCGGATTGGGATCGCTTAGGCAAACCATAGGGCTAAGATATCTTTTTTTTTTTAATGAAACTAGAAATTTCGATTGCCCCACTGAACGCTAGCCCACAATTTTGAAATGTATAACTGATCCTTCTTTTAAATCACTTTTGTCTATCGATCGGCGTCCGTGCCAGGCGGTGCAGAACGCTCTTGCTTTTTATGTTTGTCCATGTTCTAACTTGTGCCCGAGTCTGTCTGGGACAATTATAACGGCGTCCAACCAGCGCTGTCTGCACCAAGCGTTGGTGAGTGAGCGCTGTGTTTGTTTCACCTTCATAGCCAAGGCCACCGACGCAACCGCCTCAGTTGTAATGAAAATCGGATTCTTGTTTTTATTTCGGTTGCCTCCTTATTTCAGGAGCCGTCCGCGACCTGGTCGTAAGCTGTGCCCATGTTCACAGAAAAATTCTCACTGTGGGGCCGTTCGTAAGGACAAGTGAGTGTGGCCGGCGTGTTATGAACAATTCTTGGGAAAGAAAAGCTTTCTGAATACGACCCCTAGCCTGAATTAAAGACAAAGAAAGAACTCTTATGCTGCACTTTTTCGTCACAGCAACTTCGAAACCATCATGATGCTACCAAGGCTGCCAGGTAACGACAAATAACATTTACGAACAAAAACATTCGTGAATGTGGCCCGAGAATCAAAAGAATTTCCTGTTACCATTCCTTCACGCTGCTAGTTAATACCATTCCTTCACGCTCCTATTTAATTAAAGACAATCTTGAAGCTGCGGCCCCGTAGCTTAAAGCACTTCCCATTTATAGATCTTCGCACAAAAATGAATTCTGAGGCCAAACTGGCGAAACTTCCTGTGCACATAAGAACAGTTCATCAACAGCCGGTCGCCTCCGGTTTTATGTTTGTTATCAGAAATGGCTGCTGACTTTCTCATGACCTGTTTCGCTATAGCGCATGAAGCGATTTGTGAATACAGGCCACGTCTTCGTTATAGCGGGAATAATATCAGCTAGAGGAGTAACCAATGCCAAACATTCTTTTCTAACAAAACGCTTTCTGATTTAGCACTTGCGGCTAAAGCCGCAACCCTTTATGTTCGCAAGAGTTGCTTGCCATTGCGGCTGTCTTGGCTAATAATAGAATTTCACTTGCAACAACGGCGCCTGCTTGCACAAACTGGTTCTGTACATATACGAACGACTTAGTGAATGCAAGCTCTGGTTGCTTCCCCTGCAAAAGTAATTCAATCGTGTTCGCATAAAAAAGCTTCGCCCTACAAAACATTTCTCTAGGGAAGCGATGTTCGCGTTTCCTGCCAAGCTACTTTGATACACGTAATTATAGGGGGAAGACCGTATGGCGCGTCCAGATTGCAGGCAGTCTTGTGGCTTGCACTGTGTAATCGCAGAAACCGTTACACGAGCTATTTGTACAAGGGATGTTCCGAAAGTAACTTTTGTCATTTATTTTCGCACGATACCTTTATTTTCAAAAAAAAAATACACCATGGAATTATGATCTATACACCTGGCACTATTTTTCCACATAGTCGCCACCGACGTTGAGACATTTGTCGCAGCGTGCAATCAGTTTGAAGAAACCACTCTGGTAAAACTCTGGTGTCCTGCGAAGCAAGGAATTGTCGCACAGCCTGCTCCATCTCAGCATTGTTTTGGAAGTGACGTCCCGAGAGGGCGGCTTTCAATGCAGGGAACAGGTGCCCATTCATGCCGGATAACAGCACACACTTCCACTAGCGACCACGTTGTCAGCACGCGTCTGTCTGCCATCGTGATTTGAACACGCAAAACCTCGGGCACGCCGGTCTGCTGCTACTGTCTCTCCGGCGCTCTGCGCATGCGTTATTCCTTCTCCGCTCACGCTCCTTCCGTCGTTGAACCAGCAACGGGCATGGATTCCTCTGGGGATTGTTTGTTACATCTGGCGTACCATCTCCTATTAAAAAAAATGAACGTCCTTCGTAGATTTCGTTTACAAAGCCGCTCAGTGGAAAATGAAAGCGTACGGTACCTTGTGCCTAAAACTGGGCCTAACTAAATAAGCGTGCGTTCAGGCTCAAAGAAAAAGCACGTCAGTGTTCAGCGTGCCAGCTTTTGAAGCCCACATACGCGTCTCGGCAAATAGACCACCATCGACCGGTTAGTCCGCGAATAGAGCGAAACGATTACGGTATACCGAATACGCAAGGCATAGCGGAAACGGAACGGTGACCGCGCGTGTTTGATTTACTTTCCTCGCATATATTGTCCTGCGGCAAGCCGAGTGCGCGCCGGCGCGATATCTGCCGATTGGCCGGTCCAAACGTGGGGAAAAAGAAAAGCGGCAGCGTTCTCAAAATATCTAATGCCCCGATCCACGCCCCCTTGCGTTCACCTTCGTTTGGCCAGCGATATAGGCGTATTGATTCGTGGCGCAGAGCGGTTCGCCTCTACTCTTCGGGTTGATCTCTTCGACCGAGTGCGCATAGCGGTGGCATCGACGACTATTCGTCTTCCCTCCAGAGACATCGGCTGACCTTTGCGGCGCGACGAAGGCCGACGCCGTCGCGCGGAGACTGTATAGACTTTCCGATAGCAATGCCTGCGTTTCCAATGTATACGCTGACGTTCTATTGTCAAAAGTTCTCATTTTAGCGATGGAAACAAAGGCGCTATGAAATAACAGGCTAAAAAATTCGTGAGCGCACTGGAACTAAGAGAGGAGACCATTACAAACTGCAGGAAAACTTACAAATAAGGGTGTGCGAATATTCGCCATTTCGAATACGAATCGTGCACCCTTTGATTCGTATTCGATTCGAGAACTTACTGTGCCAAGTTGTCGAATATTCGTTTCTCTTTGAATATAAAGGATAACCACACGTCATTTAGCCCGCAGGGAGAAAGAAAGATGCAAGTGGTGGGTGGTCCGCACTATACTGCTGCGAGAGCCTCGCGTTTTCTGTGTGGAGGCTCCTGTCATCTTACTTTTGTTTCGTTGTTGTGAATGAACATTTTATGTATGTTTTCTTTTCTTTAGGATTTGACTGATTGTCTCTATAACTGCAACCGGTTCTCAACCAATTCCCCATAGTGGGCATGAATCGTAGAGGCAAGCCAACTAACCATTCGATAAGCGGGCCTCGCCTTTAGGCGGCTTGCAATTGCGTTTTCTCTGTTTAGACAAAGCCAATTTATTATTCGGACAATATCCCACCGTGCTTAAGTCGCCTCAAAAGCACGTCTGGTGTTGTAAGATTAAAGAATTGCTTCTTGAACGAACACAACAATGCAGGTGCATGTGGCGAGGCGCTGTTCCTGTGTTTCATTATACCATCGTTGCAATGATGGACCAGACAACACACAATTTCAGCTATTTCTATTTTACAAGCTCAACAGGCATCGAGTTCTGAGCAGCATCGCGTGTATAAAAGGATGTAAATAAGTCTTCTCTTTCATTTTCTTTTACCTTTCGTTATCATTTTTTTACGAAGTGCGCTTTACACAACCATTACATTTTCCTTTCCTTAAAATTGCGAGAATATTCATTATTCGATTCGAAATTCAAAGAATATTTTTCTGCAATATTCGTACTTACTTCAGGGAGAATGAGACATCCACCCAATCGTAGCAATTGCTACAAAGGAAACACATACGGGTTCCTTGAAAGAAAAGCCTCGCAGTTAAAGAAAAATTCGTCCCGGACCAGCATGAATTTTTCTTCAACTGCGAGGCTTTTCTTTCGAGGAATACGTATGGGTTTCCTTTATAGCAACTGCTACGATTTGGTGGATGTCTCATTTTCCCTTAAATAATTACTTCTCTCCACCTTGCGGGTTTCCGCAAAACTATTACGTCAAAATTCGTACTTACTCTGTTGGGAAAATTTGCATTTCTAAAAGCCCAACTTATAAAACATTTTCTTAGCTAAAGGCAAATTTCTGGTATATGTGCCACCGTGTGCGGCTAGCCATTGCGGTTTTATTTTTCTTCTCTTTCTCAATTTTCTTTTCTTTCTCTTGAGCGAAAAGCGCTGTTGCGCTTCACTCGAAACGTGCTGAATAGGTTCGCTATTTGGGCCTTTTCATGTAGTGGATAAAAAAAAACTGCGGATATTTCAAGAAACATCGATCTAGTACGGCGTTATTACGACATGCCCGGGCGGCTGTTCCAGCTCGTGTGTCCTTACAATAGACATATATTTGGCTCGTTGGTACGGACGCCGCCACATTGGCCTTGTTAGTGGTGTAGTCTATATACAGGGTGTTTCAGCGAACACTTTCAAACATCTTTAACTGTTGCTTGTGGCAGATATCATAATTCTAGTTCATGAGCTAATCTACTCGAAGTGGCGGACAATACTTGCACAAAAAATTGAGATGCGAAATCAACTAATTGTTAAAAATTCATTAGTTAAGTGTTTCTCTAATTACAATATGGCCCATATTGCAATTTACAAATTCCAGATGACACCAGTTTCGAGTTATAAATTCCAGAACTTTGCGGAGAAATGCAGTGGCATTCCAGTTAATTTGTTAACAAAGCGTCGTTTCATGCACTCAAACAAACAGGTAACTGGAACGCCGATGCATTTCTCCGCAAAGTTCGGCAATTTATATCTTGAAACTAGTGTCGCCCTGAGAATTCATTCCAAGTGGATCCACTTTGCGAAGTCCACTGCTAGAATTTGTAAATTGCAATATGGGTCGTACGATAATGAGCTAAAAGTTAATTAGTGAATTCTTGTTAATTAGTCGATTTTGCATTTAAATCTTTTGTGCAAATAGTGTCCGCCGCTTCGAGTAGACCGGCTGGTAAACCAGAATTGAGCTTTCTACCACAGGCAATCTTTAAAAAATTTTTGAAGGTGTTCGCTGAAACACCCTGCATAGTTATGGCGCGAGTGCCCAATTCACGTCGAAAATCGTACCCTTCCTTGCGTCTTTGTCAGCTTCTGCGTTAAAGTTGTGACGGGAATTTCTACCAGCTCGCTTGGTTCACTTCTTCACTTTTTTATTACGTAATCGCAAGTCATGCTCTAGTAGCAAAACATACGGGCAAATCAACAACAAAAGTGTACGCGTGACATTTAAAGTGACCTTAGAGTGGTTCGGTTCGTTCTAACGGGGCATGTTTCTTTCTTGTTTGTTTGTTTTACTTTCTTTATATTTTGTTTGTCACACACATCGCAGGCACATCGTGCAACTATTTGTCATCGTCGATTAGTAACTATGCGCAACGAAGAGCATATCTAGCAAGAAATAACTATGCCATCAATATAGGTCGTGCAATGAATCATGACTGTTATTGTCCGCACATTGTAAGACCACAGAACAGCCTAAATTGCGCAACATGCGCACGTTTTTTAAGCATGCCCCGGGAAGCTAATCTGCGCCGTCGCGCTGCTGTCAGTCATGGTGCCACAACTTGATAAATGGAGAAACGAGACTGCGCAGAGCAGCACAGCAGAAGTTTCGATGATTCCGACGGATTCGCCAATCTTTCATTGTGTACCTGATGATCAGTGATGGCTATATAAGAAGAAGAAGAAGGAGAAGAAGCAAAAGGAGGAGGAGAAGGAGGAGAAGAAGCCTGGTGCTTATACTCTCTTGATAGGCTGCGCATCGGCATCGCGAAGAAATGTCTCTCTCAAAACAATTGGAAAGTTCCGGGAAAACGAAATACCGGAGAACTTGCGCGATTCAATATCGCTCTATATGCCACTCGGTTCAGCGTGCGATTCGCGTAGTTGTACGGGTAAATATATATATACATATAAAAAAAATCAAGAGGGGAGATGAACGGTAGCAATCGACTGGAGCACGCACGACAGTTGTGGCAGCGTTCGGACGTGCGGGTGTGGTATCGACGAAAAAAATTTTTTTTTTAAAATACGTCCAGGAAATGGAAAATCCAGCGGAACCATTTTCACCTGTTTCGATTCTCTGTCCTGATTAATTGATCCTGTTTCATGAAACTGGAAGCCACTACGTGTTTTCTTTTTTTTTAAGAAAGGGGGGGGGGGGGGGGAGGGAGGACGTGAGACATCATCTCTCGGTGCCTTCGACGGCAATACACCTGGCACTTTCTCAATAGTTCTGCGGCAGCCCCGTCGCACGATAAACACTTAGAGCTGTAGTAAAGTGAGCAGCGTAACAAAATCGGTTTGCGAAATCGGACGAAGGAGGTAAAACGGCTGGTGCGGCGGTACTTACAGTAAGATGGTTCGCTCGCGAACAGAAAAAGAAATACGGGTGACAGCATTACTTTATTTCTTCTTCGGTGTTGCCGCTCACATTTCTTCCCGAGTTCTCGTACAGCTGAGACACCTTTACCGTAGCACAATATGATTTCTTGATCCGCCTGCGATCTGCGCCGCACTACTAAGCAAATTGGTCTTTTGAGTTGAAAAAGGAAGCGAGATTTTTCCCATTCCGCTTCCAATTGAATAGAAAATGTGAGAGCTCCTTTATTCGTAGGGCCCGTATAGGCACGGACTTCAACGTACTTCCTGAGAAAGCTGAGCAGCGTATCTTGGTAATGAGTGCAATTCACTGCGTACTTTTATTCAGCTCTTTATTCACCCCTCATGCCGCTTGCGTTGTTTGCATTGACCGCTACGGGAGCTGAAATTGGTGCCGCTGCAGACTGCCGAAAGTTATAGCTCCCGGTCCTATAGGCTTTAACCGACGTGTACTTTTCGAGAAAGTCGAACGGAATGACACGACGTGCTTCCGCGTTTCTCGATCGTCAACAATCTCGTTTGCGACGTTGAGATTAGCGACCTGCTTAGGTGCAGTGACAGCCGTAATGGTCTTTTTCAACCCTCGAAATGACCTTGTTCTGGCAGCATTCGTTGACACCGCCCTCGCACCCGAAAAAAATATTAGTACCTTGGTTGGCACGAAGGTGCCATTCTGTCGCAAATTTTTGCTACATTAACCAGAAAGAAGTCGCAAGGTGACTACATGGTCATATGAATTCTTCGCAGGTTTGCCGCAAAGCATGCACGGGCACTCGGATTACTGTGGCTGCTGCTCTAACTGCGTTGCAAAGTCTACTGGTCTGTTTATTGTTTGCTGATTTAGGCGTGCATTTGGGACTGACAACAAAAAAACAAATCAAGACAGCGCAAATTACAAAGTTATATTGCTCTATAACGAAAACCTCAGTGCATGAAGCATGCTTAAGTAAATAGAAGTGAAGGCAGAATATAGTTTCGCCCTTGCACCCTCATATAAACGATTGCGAAATTTCACTTTGCGCTACCGCATGTGAACAGAAATAATCAGAGCCCGGACTACGGTTTCGAGACAGTCGGTCGTTAGTTCGGCACCAATGTACGTTCTCATCAGGGGGGAACGTAGTGGTGAATACGTTGCCATTAACGTTTCCACAAATATCTGCCAGCATACATTCCACACCCCATACGCAGTCGTTATGCGTGAGCACAGTTTATACAGTAGTGGCTTAAAGATCCGTGAAAAGAAGAAAACATTTTTTTTTCTTAAACGACATTCACTTGGACATGTCAAACAAACCCTAACGACGTCTTCACGAAGCCGTATGGAAGTCCTTTTATGTCCTTTTATAGCACAAATGCTCTAGAGCAATTGCGTCTAACTAGGCAACGTGACCATCTGGGTGCCAAAAAGATACAGTTTGCTGAGGCAGCACCCAGTGCTTTTTTTTTTTTAGTACCTTTTCCATTTGCTTTTGAATTCGTTTTAACAGAGCTATGCGAACGTGCATGTTGGATGAAAGCCGCTCAGTTTGGGCAGTCGTTATAATATAACTGACTTGTGTGGTTCCTACCAAACTATTCATTTAAATACCTATTTTCTTGTTTTTTGGCTGAGATGCTAAAGAAGATGTTCTTAAGTGGCGTCGACTATTCCTTAATATATGTAGCATATGTTTGACGTAGTAGTTCTGCGGAAACCCGCAACGTGGAAAGAAGTAATGAACAAAGAGAAAATCAGACATCCACCCGTTCGTAGCAATTGCGAACAATTGCTACGAACAGGTGGATGTCTGATTTTCTCTTTATTCATATATATAGCATAATACACGTAAATAAAAGGAATACATAAAAAAAGTGTCACGACAGAATAGCGTTCGCGTAAGGGAGTGGACTGGTAACTAGCCGCAGAATTGATTGATTGATTGATTGATTGATTGATTGATTGATTGATTGATTGATTGATTGATTGATTGATCGATCGATCGATTGATTGATTGATTGATTGATTGATTGATTGATTGATTGATTGATTGATTGATTGATTGATTGATTGATTGATTGATTGATTGATTGATTGATTGATTGATTGATTGATTGATTGATTGATTGAAATATTTCGTGCGGTACAAGCATGCGAGACCGCGGCATAACCGGCCTTTCGCTTGCGATTCCACACCGGGACTAATTCACGCCAGAAGGTATTCAGCAAAGGTCGGCGGCTCAAAGTAGCCGCCGCAAACTGCCTGTCTACTATGTGTTCGCGGCCTCACACATCTTTTCTGGAACGTTTACGGACAGTCGTTTGGAGCCGGCAACCCTGAGCCGCCTCGGCGCTGACTGGAAACACAAGCAGCGTTGAGAGCATGTGTGTAGTCGACTGCGCGTTGCAACGCGTTGAAGCGATACAGCGCTGTAAAGTTCACGGCGCCACAATGCGGTTATTTTCACCGCAGCAATTGAACGCTTTTAGCCTTCACTCGACACGTCAGCCTGCGATCCACACGGGTGGTCTTTCCTTTAGCCGAAGATAGTCGTTACTGCGATGTGGTCGAACAGAATAGATCGCGTTCGAATACTTACATGTAGGAATATTCGTGAATTTCCTACAATAAAACGAACGTAATAGTTAATGTTGATCCACTGTAAATACAATTTAAAACCACTGGATATATAAGGTATACATACTGCTTGATTTGTCAGCACCTCAAGGAGCCCATCAACAAGACATTACATAAAAGGTCGGCTTACAAAGTTCGGAATCTATGTCACTGAAGATTACGATCTATCTTAGTCTGCTTCCTTGATGCAAGCAATATTGAAGCGCTTGATACCATGAATGAGTGCTATGTGGCTATACGGTAATCATTCCAGTCCTGGGCGGTACGCAGACACAACGATTGTAAGGATTTAGTGGTGCGGCTATGGGGCAGGATCACGAGGCGCTTGAATCACTTGTGCGATGCCCTCGATGTACTGGTTCATTGAGCTGGCTGCTGCCACGTGGGGTAAAAAAAAAACTGTGACAGAAAGAGAGCCGTGACATTGCGACGGCGTACGATTATGATTGATGTATGATTAACATAGCAAGGCTGTTGTCAAAGCTCGGTTCTTTACAAAGCATTCAGCTATATGCGACTCAATTACGACACGTGATAAACTCCAATGTAGACCCATCTGCTTCGCAGCGTCTTCTGTGTTTTCGTGCGTATGTCTCTGATTTTATTTGGTGCTCTGCATAAGAAACTGCAAAAGATATGTTTGACATGCATTTCTCTTAGTCCGATAAATACCGTCTTATAATTTTCTCATTTTGACATACTTAACGGCGCTTCTTCTTCGTTCCTTATTTTCTTTATCACCATGATTAGCTGGTCTTTATAGTTGGTTGGCAATAAAGGAACATTTGGTGATGACAAGAAAGGATCCCATGCGAAGGTTGTGGGATCGTTCCCCACCTGCAGCAAGTTATTTTTTCATCCACTTTAGTTTCTATGAATTTATCGTTTCTTTATTTTAATTTATTAAGCACAATTTCCCCTATGTTGTCCTTGGTGTCAGTGTGTTTGGCTTCTTATAAAATGACCATATATATATATATATATATACATATTATTTCATGGGCAATATGAAAACAAATGGAAAGCATAAATGCCACCTGTCACCACAAGCTGGAAAGCTCACTTACCCAGAACACAGGAATTTCCTCTATAGACCAACGTCGTGGGAGTTCGACAACGGACTTTCCTTCTGCTAGGCTTGTTGCCAAAAAAAAACCAAGTACAACGAAACAACAGGCTAAAATCAGACGTCGCGAGCTTCGCAGAAAGTCCTCGTGGCGGCAGTATACCAGCCGTCAAACTCAACCAATGTGTGTCTTGTAGAGAAATCGGCTGCGCTTTGAAGCGAAATAATCAAAATGACAGTGAAGCAAGAAGGAGGAACTGCGAGCGGCAAGCACATAGGGAGACGGAGCGAGAGACCGAGAGGGCACGCGGCCCGAGTGCTCGCTCTTTAATGAGCGCTCCGAGAACTGCGGAGCAAAGCGGGCGAGTCGGAGACAGGCAGCTACGCCCGCACGCGCTTGTGCATTCGGATCGAAACACGGTGGGCGACCTTTCGAGCGCCGCAACTTCGTTCTCGACAGTTCCGCGCAGCGCGCGTTGAATCTGTAACCGCAGCTGACGCACACACACAAAGTAGAGTGACGTGCGTCGGCGTGCAATCTGGAACCGATTTTTCTAAGGCGCACGGGTCAGTTCCTTGTCCAGCTTCAAGGAGCCTCGAATAATCCGACCCTGTGGAAAGCAACAACGTGCTTGCGAGGACTGTTGAAAGTCAGTGCTTTGCGCACAAGCCGAGTGACTGCATTTCCTCGTTTTCGGGGGCGACAGTTGTTTCTGTGCGCGTTCAATCTCGTTGTCCTCAAAGGGCATCTTAGCGGAGCCCACGAATACTGTGGGGGTCTGTCGATGTTGAACTATGTAGACTGGCGGAATTGTTTCTGCTAGGCATGATTCAGTCCGAATTCGTACACCAACCTTATGCTCACTTCTCTTTTCTTTTGTCTTTCTGTTAAAGTCTTTCTGCCACATCTGGCTCGGTACTTACCAGTGGATATCAGCTTTGATAAGTGATTACAACAACTGAAACTGCGGTATGGCTCAGAAAGCATTAGAGACACATAAATTCATTATTGCAAGCCTCAACGCCCCAAGGCCATCGAGCTTGCAGCCCGTATTGCATATCTCAAATGGCGCGCACGGGCCCACTCGAGAGTATGCTTCTGTACTAGCACCGCGATTCTCGCCAGTGACGACGAGGCAGAAAACTTCGACGGCTATTGGCCTCGGTGATCACTGTTTTACCTGTCGCAGATCATTATCCTGACTGTGCTGGCAGCTCCCGCTGCAGCGCACACAACTTCTGATGATGCGGTGCACCGAAGTTCGAATCACAGGGAGGCAAAAGAAGCGAACGGAACGAGCCGCCAAGGAGGGAGGGGTCACCGTGTTACCACTGGAGCACCCCCCCGCTGCACACCCCAGTTTACGATCCCCGTGCAGCCAAGCTTTCAAACAGCGCCAGTACGACGACCAAGAGGAAAGAAAGTATTCGCTTACATCGCATTAGGGCCGCCGACGAAGGCAGGGATCATCCCGCGCCAATCGAGCCAAAGGTCGTTACGTGCACCGGTATGCAAGAGTGCGGTGCGGGTAGGGGGAAGGGTTCGCCGAGGGGGTGGCACGTGCTTTTAGGGACATGCTCCGCCGTCGAACATGGTCTGCGCTCCAACCGAATCCTCGTGTTCTCCCTAAATCGGCTGCCTCAAAGTATCCTAATGAATTCGAGGGAAAGCGGCGTTCCCGGTAGCCGACCACAGAGGAAAACACCATTAGAACGAAGTAGACGATGAAACACCGCTCGCGACAGCGCATCCATCAGGTTTGAAAGCATCGTTCAGTCCAGCGGTCCGCTGGTTCACAAGCGTATTACGTGCTGTATTGTAGTTTCCCACTGGTCGCGAGGTACACGCCAACCGTGCGTGAAAGGCTTGCGTCTTTTTCTATCTTTTTTTAAAACTCTTTTGGAGATATTCAGGCCAGAGCTAGTGTGGCTGCTCTAGACGGTTTGCCACAGATCGGAGCCTAAAAAGCCGACACATTACGACATCGCGTACGCAGTTATTTGTGGTTGGAGCACCTGTAGAGTGTGGGGTTGCAGCTCGTAAAACGCTTAGCATTTGGGCACATTCTATATTATGCACAAGTGTAATGCAGGAGCCCATGTGAAATCTACATATTGTGCAGCCCAGTCGTAAACACTGCCTTAGTTTATTGATGCTATTGATCATGATACCACTGCTGCTGAATGATTGTCGCGTAACGCGAAACACCTTCTTAGTTATGTGCAATTAAATTCTGGTATAATAATCGCTCTCCGTCGCGACTCGCCATTTCACCCACCTTCTAGCAGAGTCGTACATCCAGTACCACTTCTAGATGGTCGTTGGAGAAACTGTGGCAGTTAGGACTAACGTTGCCAGAGCGGCTATGTGGGCTGTGCAAGGGAATGGTGTGTCCTACCAGGATGCCAGCCCCCCCCCCCCCCCCCCCCCCTCACGAAAGCGATCATGCAGATTAACACACTGACACAAAAACATACTACGTCTGCAATAGTTCAGAAAGCATTGACGCATTCATTCCTTCTGGGCAGTTTGTGCTATCCGTCAATGTTCTAGTGCATGCGGTAACAGAACCTAATGTTAAGGAGGTTGACACAAGGAACCAACTTAAGCAATTTTAGCAGGAACTGATTATATATTATAATTTCTCCTTCTTTCTTTCAACATCCCAGTCTGTTGCAAGCGAAGCCTATTCGTTACGTCTACGTGGTTTACCTTTTAAAAAATGCATGAACAAAGATTCTTATGCATCGTTAGATCGCACATCTAGTCGAAAAACAAGTACACTTGCTTGCTACGAGCTCTTTCTCTGACTGGCGGAGACAATTGATATCGAACGTGAACGTTAATTTCAGCATTCAGACCTATTATCATCGTATTATGTAGTGTAGTTTGCCGAAGAGTCGTGTATGCATGAGAAATAATATACTGCTGCGCAGTACAGTCTAAGAAACAATACATGGTTCGGGCACCTCATTCACGGTGAAGCATAACTCATGAAGCGTATTCCAAATATTACTCCATTGCCAGGAGTTCTTGTGGACTCAGACAAATGCATCTGCGCTGCCTAACGAAAACGAGCGTAATTCATTTGGAGGGTGCGCTAACTCTCAGAAACGGAGCAAAATGTGGGACTAGAATGTGATCACCGCAAAAGGAATTGCCTAGCACTTCCTTTACTTCTCAAGCCCGTATACTAGGGAGAAGCATGCCACACATCGATTTTGTGCACAGCCCGCGTTTCCTCAAAGGAGAAAAACTGAAGCGCCTCAGCCGGCAAATCGAGACCGTTATATTTTCGCACCTCGTCCGCAGCAAACCTATTACTTCGTGTTTGCGCCATAATGCAGTTCTCTACAAGGATTCTGCAAGAACCGAACAAATTCGTTTATGGTCACGCAGATCGTACTTTTAGTCAGCACGACAAATTTGAGACGCATACTTAACTACGCAATGGTTATCATCTTGAAAAAAAAAATAATAGCGATGAGGCGCATTTTTTTTTTTTTTTTCAAAGCCCTACGCGCCCGTAATTGCTCAGCGGCTGTTTGGACGCAGAACGCAATGCAAAAATGAGCGCTAAAGAAAATTAAAGTTTTGTGATCGAACGTTGTTTTGATGACTTCGGCAGATGTGCGTATTCCAAATTGCAACATCGCAGGTTTATGGCGGTGATCAAGAATCAGAATTGCGGCAAGCGCCTTTTATTTTCTGAAGTTCGTTTAGGTTTGTCTCTTTTATTGCTTTATCAAACTGCCTGCTAATTTCATCCCCCTAGGAAGAACTTAATTGCTGATGAGGACGGAATGATGGGCGCACGGACAGACAGACAGACAGACAGGCATAATGAGTTAGTTAGTTAGTTAGTTAGCTAGTTAGTTAGTTAGTTAGTTAGTTAGTTAGTTAGTTAGTTAGTTAGTTAGTTAGTTAGTTAGTTAGTTAGTTAGTTAGTTAGTTAGTTAGTTAGTTAGTTAGTTAGTTAGTTAGTTAGTTAGTTAGTTAGTTAGTTAGTTAATTTGCACTGCCCAGCCAGCAACATGCATGGAGAGCTCTACCACTGAGTCAGTGCGGCAGAATGTCGCATTGTCCGTTTCGCGTGACCATCAGGTGTGCTGCAGTAAGAATGGGACAGGAAGTACTTACCGAAAAAATTGAAGGTGCTCTTTAATTTCCCGACTTGGACCAATAGCTACCGAATTGGTTTCATAAAATAAGATGATGATGATGATGAAAAAATTCGTAAAGATTTAGCGGCGAATGCGAGAGAAATGCATTAGCATTACGTCGCACTTCTTTGGGGTCCAGGATTCGTCATTTAAAACGTGTTCATCATATTGCAATGTGTTGTGCTGCATGCAGCTCCCTCGACAAAGTCCAGCCTTTTCGAGGGGAGAAGTGGAAATAACGGTGGACTGGTGCATGCCACCGTCAGTTGCATGGTACACATACACACATATACACATTCACGCTCTTCTAAGTTATAAAATCTCTCTACCTCTACCACGTGACTGGTTTCCCACACTTCACACACATATACACATTTTTTGCCCTTTGACACTCCTAATGCTAACCAATTAAAAGACGGAGTGCGATAAATCTAAACAAACAACGGGCTAATGTACCACCGCTTACTCTTGAGTAGGCGAAGTTTGCATTCAAAGGCAAACTTATTTGCGAAGCGCTTTGCAATCGTTTTCGAATTTACCGGCATACACGTCTGTGTGACTGCAAGCCGGACGTTTCCTAGCCGACCGATCGCATTTTAGCATTTATTGAACGCAAGGGGGACGGAAAAAAATGTCCCCTCGCAGGCCTCGGCAATTTCGATTTCTCTCGACGCACGCCAGAAACCGCTCACGTCTACTCGATATCTTGTTTTCTTTATTTTTCGTATTATTATTAAACGCGGTTAAGAACCGACAGGGGCTCCAATGCATAGGCGTGCATTCCGTTCCCTTCTGGGATAGAAGGGCAATGACCTCAGCTGTGGAGTCAGTAGCGCATTAACCCCGCTTTCGGGAAATCGACTGCGGGCGACATTATTGCGCGAGGCGTGCGAGCGGCAGTGCTGTGCGACGCCATACGCGCGAGACAATTTCTTCACTGGCATTCAAACCAGATTCGCTTTCTTTATTGCCACCTTCCACCATGTATATAAGACTAATGCGCATTTTAATGGGGCTGGCATAGGAGGAGAGAGAAAATTACAAAATCCTGGATTCGTTTTTCACAGCCGCTTACGCTATAATTAGCCACTTCTCGTGCTGGACATATTAGTGAAGGCAGTGGGCCAATGGCAAAAGGAGCTTACGAATACGAACAGAGTTTTTTTTATTTTATTTTTAATTTGACCCCTGCTTTTTTAGCACCTAGTCCAGAGTTTTTGTTAGTTCAGGACGTATATTACGCGTTCGCTCAAAGCTTCTCGGCAGTTTTGACCTTGCTAACTAGTTCCGTTTAATTATACGCGAATTGCACCTTCTTTAATCTAGTTACTTGAAAAATTCTCCATTGGTTGTTACTGTTTACGATGTCGGTGACTTCGACTGCATTTTTATTATTTTGAGGGAACATATATAACGGTATAAGGAAGAAGACGTAAACGATCGCCCTCATATCGCGTGGTCAAATTTCCAGATGGCCACTTGAACTTGTCGATTCACTTAATATCATACCTTTCGTTGGAAACGACTTGAGCAACTTAAACCCTATTGTCATTCCTGTTTAGCGAATAGTAGCAGTGTACGCAACGATGGCGGCCATACGCACAGGGTCCCAAAGTGCGTTTTATAATCAATCGACCAGAACTTTTTCAAGGTTCTTTCGGTGAAGAGCTCGGCTTCTTTAGAGGCTATATTACAACAACCCTTGGTACTGCTTTAAAAGTGATATAAAAACTCAGTGCCCTTCCCCTCTGCGAAGAAGGATGACCAGCAAAGCTGTGCATGTGGGCCCCTTAATGGCGAAGTGCACATCCACCGCGGGTCGGCCCGACATTGCACTACCGTCGGAATCGGCCCACGTATGGGGAGTTTTGCGTCGACACACGGACATTATCCTGGGGTAACTAGCTGTTAACAACTTCGCTGTGAAATAATGTGTTTCTTGGCCTCAAATTTTTTTGGTCGCGCTGGTCTGACGGAACGTAGCGGTTAAGAGCCAAAGCCTTCAATTGCGGTCGAGGGATTTGGTTTGGAGAGGGTTTGGAGAGGGTTTTCTCTTACGGCGTAGTTGGGAGTGGTGCTGTTACGGTATCTAGCGTAAAATCTAGCGCTCAACTTGCTTTCTTTTCGTCTCAACGTTTACACCTTCGATACATACCGGGGTCGCCAAGACAAAACAAACTAATGGTGGGCTATCTACGCATGGCAGCGCGCATGCGATCATGTCGAGTTTTCGGTGCTTCTTAATACATTACCGTTCTGCCGTCTCTGCCGGCAGCAACAGCGGCAAAAGCAAAAAAAAAAAAAAAGCCCGCACGATATTGTCGTCGTTGGAGACGAGTGAGACACGGACAGTGTCGTACCGTGTAACCGAAGAGAATTGGTATGCCGCTTCTAACTCAAGAGAGTGCTTCTAACAGCTTTCCAAACTGCGTATGTTCTCGATTCGGGCTCCAATAACTTTTATAATAACTTATCGATTTCCTTGAACATGTATGTAATCTTTGTGTTCTGCCATTGCTAATGTACGTAGCCGATGGCTGGAGGGCAGCAAGGAAACTTAAAAGGAAGTTAAGAGCTGCGCATCAAGTGATGGGTCGAAAAAATAATTAGCGGATGACGTAAGTGAGAGAAAGACGGCGGTGTGGATCCCGCGGGCCGGACGCGGGTGGATCGTGTTAGGTAAGATTAAAAAGTGGAGTTTGGCGTGCCATGTTGTGGGCGCACAACCGACCGGTTGTCTATTAGAGCAACAGAGTGGGTGCGCCAGGAAAAACGCAGTCGTTGGTAGCACATAATTACATGGCGTAAGAAGGATAGCAAATTTACAGGCATAGCATGGAACTGGGTGAGAGATCTCTGGAGCCTACGGCCGCTGCGTAAGTCGACTGCTTGGCACTGCGATGGTCTTAAATAGGTGGATAATTATTGTAAAAGCTACGCAGCGTGATTTGTCCTTTTGTGGGCCCATTTCATTAAGCTGCAAGCACGAACAGTTGCGCGATGGCAGGTATACTCGGTGGTCGTACGACTGACTAAACGGTAACTACTCGGTTAGCGCCCTGACTTCGTCTGGTAACGCAGTGCTTACACCGTTAAACAGTCCAGGGCACTCGTTGACAGAGCGTCCGCAGTATTGGCACGCGCTAGAAAAACAATGCATACGAGTTATTTGCCGTCTGTTTCCGGCATCCGGATGCTCTCGTGCTGCATATAGCTTCCTCGCTCAGACACGGTGGGCGTAAACTACTGTCGCCATGGCGACATACCCATTAGTTCGCGCCGTCGTTGTTCATTTTTTTTTTTTTTTGCCAATCGAGCGAAGCGCCATTGAACATCTGGCATGTGGCGTTCCAAGCGGAGACCGCATTCGTTTTGTGAGCTGACGCGTCTGTGGAACAATCGGAAAGGGTAAAAAGTTTGAGGAGCCCTGCAAACTACACCGAGCGCACCTTCATATTGTTCTCGCCATAAGCCGCAACGAATATCGATTAATCGGTGCGCTGCCGTCATTATGCGGTCATTATCCTCTGTCTCACTAATTTACGGCTGCGCCTTGGATCCAGACATACCGTTGCGTGCGAAAATGGAATGCCGCCCTAATAAAGGCTTATTACGACGGGTACTTTTGGCGCACATATGCCAAGTTTGATAGCGTCATCCCAATGTTCCAGCGCCTTTTTTCTCTCTTGCTTTCTATGACGAGCAAAGTGAAGACAACTCAGAGAATGATCGCACATGACGAAGAATCGACGCAGAGGAGTTAAAGGCACTGAAAGCACAATGCTGGAGCTCTCACCTTTTCTCCACTGTACATATACTTAGATATTTTTTGTGCGGATTATAATATCTCTTAGACTGAATAGCCTGCTCTCAGTTATGCTGAAGTAAAGGAAAAATGCTAATAAAGGCGTGCAGTGTTCTAGCGCGTTAAGTATTATCTGCGGCACAAGCATTCTTTAACCATAATCAATTACTATCTTTTTCGTTGCTCACGAGCTGCGAAAATTTCAACTTCGTCGGGTCTCTTATCACTAGCCCTGTAAGACGCTCTCTCTCGCTCTCTCTCTCTCTCTCTCTCTCTCTCTCTCTCTTTCTCTCATTCTAAGCTTGCGTAAACAAAAAATTATATACTGGGGTTTTACATTCCAAAACCACGATCTGATCACGAGGCACGCTGTGGGGTGGGGGATCGAACTCGCAACCTCGAGCGCAGCAGCGGGACGCCATCGTCACTAAGCTACCGCGACGAATCTGCAAACGCTGCGACGGAAAGCGAGTCGCCATGACTAAAACAAGTCTCGTTGTCAAAACATTGGATCAAGGAGGAGAGTGACCTTGCTAGGCCAAGGCGTGTGCATGTGGTTGGCACACCGGAGAATGACGAGAGTTTATTTTAAAGAAGAAAAGAAAGGTGAAGATTTTGAAGAAAGCACGAATGAACATGCACACACACACGCCAGGGAAAAAAAAAGAACGAGAAGCTTTGCATTCTCGCACAACCGGCAGAGGAAGCAAGCGTCCTTCTAGTCCTTGAACTTGCGATTCCGGTTGACTCCGAAGAGTCCGGCGCGTATCTGCGGCAGCGTCTTGCGCGTGACCAGCTCGAGCCGGCTCTCGAGCGTGTTGGCGACCTTCTTCTTGCCTCGCGTCGTGGTCAGCTCGACGCCGCCGCCGCACTCGTCGGGCAGGAAGTGCTCCTGGTCGACGACCACGTTGCCCTCGATACGGGTCTCGGTGGCGAACTTCTTGGCGGCCACCGGGAGCGCGTCCTGCACCAACTTGAGGTCCTTGCGACGGCACGTGATCACCACGTCCTTGTCCAGCATCATGTACAGGCCCTGCGCGCGGTACGAGCGATGTGCGAGTCACCACAGTGGCCGACGTACCGTGAACTCCGAAAATCACGCTGTCATCGTAGTGAAAATGGTGCTCGCCACGGGCCTGGATCTGGACTCGAATTCGCGAAGCTTTTCTTTCGTGCTGCTTTTCATTGTATGGCGCGCCTCCCTCGGTGATATCATATTCAGCGTCAGAGTTGGCTGACATTTGATCTTACGTACAATCATAGCGTAAGAACGTTTTCATGAACACGGGCCCTGCCTTGTAAGATGGCTCATTGGACTAAGTTGGCGGTTCCCATTAGTAAGTGAACAGCGCGAAAGACAAACTATGACCTATAAGTGAACAGCGCGAAAGACGAACTATGACCTAAAGACGAAAACAACCTTGATTTCTATTACCGAGGTTTTGCTGTAAGGTGAGCAGAACTTACTCAGTCTGCTGAGAACCGTTCGTTGGAGCGTTGCCCACAACCTATACGTGCTGAGACTACGCACGGTCGCCCCCGAGGACACCACTACGATGGCCTCAAATTGAATATATAAAAAAGCTGCTGCAGCTTCCTATCCCTGATGAAGTCGGAATGACTCCGAAGCATTGGGTAAGTTTCTAATAAACCTCTTTTGGTTGGTGATTGTCTATCTGGTTTTCTTGTGCTTATACACGATTTTCTCGCTGAAATTTGTTGCTTCAATCATCGGTTAATTTTTTGCCACATGAATTTTTTTATCTATTGCTGTTTCAGCGGGCTGCATGAATTCAGCGCGTCTAACTTAAAAACCTCAGTTAGAAGTCAGCGCATGTCTCCACCTGATTTAGCCCTATAGTCTGCCTTTACCGCCGTTCACTTACTAAACATCTGCGTTCAGTGGTAACATCTTCGAACACAATAATGATTGGGTTAGGGCGCGGACGCTGGACAGTGCATAATTGAGACAAACTCCATGCATGCGATAACCCTCGTCTGTATACCTCCTGCCATGAGCGCTCTGTTGGATCAAGTTAGCAATTCACTTACGTTTCCCACACTATTAGACGAAATAGAAACACGCAAATGCTCCTTGCACAACAAATGGTGTTGATTGCATGGTGTAGAGAAATTTCAGGTTCTTGGTCATATAAACTGCACGGTGATGTATAGCTGTGCTAGACAAATATAAATGTGGCCGTATGTTTATATTTTCTTTATTGATAAGTGCCGTCTACTTTTGCAATGCATTTCGCTCTAGCTTAGCGGCTTACGTACCACATGCCACAGTTCCCGTGGATAATTTCAGTATTGCTCCGTGGTGTTTATCGTCCCAATGTCACCATCTTTGGCATGAGAGACGACGTGTATAGTGTATGACTCAAAATTAATTTTGGTAAAACGGAGCTCTTGACTCTCGTGGTTCTTGATTCTCAGGGTTCTCGATGTAGTGCTAGTTTCCCTACCACTGCCACGGTTGGGAATCGGGCCCACTACTTCATTCTCAGCAACAGAAAGCTATAGTTACACATAGTGAGCCGTCACGGTGGTCTATTGCAGAAATAAAGCGCCCCTCCAAACGGTTAAAGGAGTCGCATTATTCGGTCAAACGAACAGCTTGGACAAACAACAAAGGAACGCCCATATAGCGGGGGTATGTCTAGGTTGTACGCCGAGTTTTGGAACACACATACGCGCCCAGACAAATCGATCTCGTCCATCGACGGGCAGGCCCATTTGTTTGAAGCAGTGGCATTTCAATTCACGCACACGCTAAAACAGACAAACAGAAGACGACGACTTTGTTTAAGCCCTCATCTCCTCCCTTGAAAGGCGCACCCGTACTGAAGCTTCAGTGTTGAGAGGCTGAACCACTAACCAAAAGCACACCGACTGACATTTCCTGGTCCTTTCACTTCAAAAAACGGCAGTGAGTCATACGTTGCTCGCTTACTTTTTTGGTGCCAATCACTTTGCAGTTGACGTTAGACCGGTTAAACGCACTAAGCAAAATCCAAGGCTAAATAAGGAAGCGTGTTCCCAGAGAGTCGTCAGAATATTGACCGATTTGGGAAAACGGGCACCAGTTTTTTATATCTTCTACTTCATGCAGGTGCCGGACAAAATGACTGTTCTAGGATCTGGAAGTTGAAGCAAATCCTTGCGTGTATAGTAGCTCGTTGAATTGACTTCGCATAAATTTCGCTTTCAATTTGAAGTTGCTAATTCGCACTTCATTATAGTTTAGCCGATATCTTTTCGCGTTGTGCTACGGAAAGTTCCAAAACTTAATTTCGTTTTTTCCTTCCACGCTTAGCATTACATTGTGGCGTTAAGCAGGCGATTTGTTCAACTGCCGCGGCGAGTCGGAAAATATACTGCGTACCAGTGGTAAAAAATAAATTAAAAAGAAAAATCACTTCACACCAGTGGTAACAAATATGAAGTGTAAGTATGTTTGGCTCGAACTGAAGTGCGTGTGTGTGTACTTTATGCGCCTATTACGGACTACGAAATGGGCTGCCTTTACGGGACGCAGAGCTCCACTAGAACATATGAACTGCCACGCACTTTACACTTGTGGCTAGAAAAAGTGCGCAACGCTGCTCTCTGGTCACGCAGTGCGGGAGCCAACTTGAATTAAAGGATGCGTGCCTCGGCTGCTGAAGTGTTCGGCGCTTTCAGGCAAGTTCTTCGCCACTTGCTCTTTTTGACACCGACAGTGTGCGCGTGCCTGATTGCGCACGTAATGAAAGGCACTACTCAGCCGCAGTGTTAGAGCTGCAGATACGCTTAAATGCAGTACTTGTGTCTGCCGAAGCGAAGTGAGCGGTGGGGCAGCCTTCGATAAATGAGATGCGGGAACGAACGTGCCTCACTGACCACTTAGCCGACCCGATTCGTTCCACGTCTGTCGGTGACAGATATATCGATTCCTTCCTCTCCTGTATATGCTTGCTTATCGCGCTGGTATTTCATTGCACGCCAAGTTGCGACTGTTTGCACCAGCTGAAGCCAGTCAAGTTGACCGTTAGAGCACAAATTCGGGGCTCATTTCGACCCGGAAGTTCCAAACACGGCGCCAGGAAATATGTCTAGCCGAGATTCTTCATACAGCAAACACAATGTGAAGGAAAACAGCTTGAAACGTGCATTTGCACATATTTAGGAATAATATTTACATAGGAACGTAGGGGAAACTAGTAGACGTGACAAAAAGGGCTTCACGTGGAAGAAGTTCCAAATTCTTAATACTTCTATTGAAACGGAAGATGTTTTTTTCTTTTTCCTCGTAAGGCTTGCAGCTAGATATATATGTATATAGCATCTGGGTCGTACCAAGATTATAAAATTACAGAAAGTAAAAAAAAATATACAGGAAGCCGAGTCTCCTCTTTGTACATAATATCCTTTCTTTCTTTCTTTCTTTCTAGATTTTGCTGTAGCAAACTGGCCCACAATACTGCATTACTCAGAAACTTAACTTATTTTGCTGCTCTGTTAGTGTGTAAAGCTTCGTAGACCTACCATTTCCACTCGCGTCCTAGAGCTGGCAGCGCATCACGTTGTGTGCGTCTTGATGCAAATTTCTCTGGAAGAGACTTCTTAACAGCGCATTATAAAAACGCACCTTCAGGTTACAGCGTTGAAGCGTGGTCTGTGGCCCATTCCATCATATTGATTCTTTTTTTTCTTCAGAGCGTATGTTTAAAGCGCATGTGTCAGTGGATGATTGATACGCTGTTATGCCCTGCGGCCCGTTGTGTGTGTGCACTTTAAGACGACTAAAAGGTCAGTTTAAAAGCACAAAACACCACAAAATGCGATGGAGTGCCCATCTACGCGGGACACTCCTTTTATAAGTGTACACTAAAGCGTTTCTCGAACTCTGAGCTTTAACCAGTAGTCCATAGCCTTCAACTTCAGAAACGTTTTCTTTTCTTTTCCACTTTCTGTCTTTCTTCCTTTCTTTCTTTCCTTCTTCATTTGCGTGGGGTGATTTGAGCGTGCCACGTCAGAAGAGTAATTATTCACTGTAGTGCACTCTGTCTGTATTGTATGAGCAATTAAGACGACGAAAAGGTCGCGTTACAGCTACAAGTGACATACACTAAATGAAAAATTCCGCTTCCAAGAATTACGTCATGCAAGAATAGCGATTTATAAAGTTGCAGGGCTAGTCGTCTGAAAACACGTTTTAACGTTATAGCTGTTCGTAAGACCAGATGACAGCCAATTTATTGTTGAAGACATAAGGCCAATGGCAGGCATTATTTACGAATGGAATACCTTACGAGTTCGCCCCTAGGGCCAAATTCACAAATATTTTTGTACGTAAGTGCTCGCCGTGGCTGGCACGACTTCCTGGTACCTTCGCTTGCGAACATTTCTAGCGTAAAAGCTTTTTTGTGAATGCGGGCCCAAGGGACGATATCCCACAATTTTTCGTTCGTAGGTGCTCCTTGCCATTGGTCAGTCACCTTCGTTGATATGACCAGCATCAGAGTTGCCTGTAATTCGCTCTTACGAACTATTCTACTCTAAGAGCTTTTTTTGCGACTACGGGTCCAGGGTCAGCATCCACAACAACGTTGTTAGGCTCGCAAGGGCCAGGCATTAACGATTTCGGACGTACTAGTCAAGGTCAAATAGCTATTACGAACGAAAGGCCTTCGTGAAATCGACATCAGGCCACGTATTCACAAGGAACGATTATGCTAGAATTTTTCGTAAGAGCAAATCTAGCCAATCGTGATGCTGCGTATATTATTAGCGAAAGCGGCCGGCCAATTACAAAAAAAGAGTCCTTTTATATGAAAAGCTTGGTGAATTCGGCCCCAGAACCATTATTCACAAAAAAACTTTTATGCTATAATTGTTCGGAAGAAAAAATTCCAACCAATCCTGATGCCCGACACACCCTTAGTGAAGGCGACCGGCCAACAATAAATTGCATTTACGGACGAGAAGCTTTGTGAATTCAGCAACTCTTCCTGCACGTCTGCAACCGCGAACGAGTCGTCATTTGTTCTTCATCAATCAGACGTCTGTTCCAGCAATGCCACAGTACCATGGCCCTTTAAAAACGATACTTTCCTTGTTCCATCGCATAATTTCACGATCACTGTTTGGCAACGTCATGTGGCCGAGATAACTATTGAATAAAAGGATGCCGTCAAGATGGGACATATAAGTGATCCTACTATACAAGGGCGCACACTTCAAAAGCCAATAGTTGTCATGACTTTGGCGATGTAACGTACTAACGCTTTCCTAAGAATTAAACGAGACAGTGCATGACCTACGTGAAATTCTGCCGACCAGCGAAGTAGTAACAACAATCACCATGCGTAATGATAGTATTTAACATTCTAAACAATTATCTTTGTAACGTTCTGAAAACCATGGAATGATAGAATTGGAAGCTATAGAGGAGACTAATTATTACCGCACATCAAATTTACGATAGAAAAAGCTGCTTCAAGAACGATAATGTTAGAATCCACAGAGTCATTGAAAATCAGGAAAACAAAACGAAGTTTGGGATAATCCACACACTGCCGTCGTTTTCTGTGCTGAAAAAACAACCATACTGAACCGGGGCGCGTAAAATGGCGCCGCCGATCTGCCTCTATACTCGGCGAAAACTTAAATCAGTGCAAGCTCAACCCACCAAACCGCACTGCATGGGCCTTCAATATGCACCCAGGCCTCGAAAAACAGTTCCACCGTGGAAGCTAGCATTGAAACAAGTTATAGCCTCCGCTGTGACGTCCCGACATTGAGTGATGGTAACTGACTGACGCATACTTACCATTTTTCTTTGACTTAGGCGGTGGATTCGTCGCTGCGTTCTTAGGTTGTCACTGACTATAGTAATTTAAACCCCTTCTAGCCTGCTGTCGCAATATCGCGAAAAACCAAATCCTAAAACGGGAAGCTTAAGTTGGAGAAAAGACTGATTTTGAAGTCACGTATAATCATCCAACAGAAAAAATACTGCCGGTATGTCTTCATCCCTGACTCGGAAAACAACACGCAGCTGCGTCCACTCAGGTGCCGAAATCGCAGCCACCTCCGCAATATGCTCACTATTTTACAGTCTGATATAAAGATTCGAGACGGTTAGCCTGGCAATTCAAGAGTCTGTATACAGTGAGCAAATGCACGGATACTTTCGTGCTCGAACGGCCATTTCACTTTCAGTTTTTCGTAATGAGTCCGCAAATTTCACTCACAGGTTGCAAATGGCGTCACTAACTTTGGATAGTCTAACCCGAAAAGTGCAATTCATGCTTTCTTTAGCCAAAGAAATTCAGGCAATATGAGCATATGCCACGATCGTGGCATCATCAATGCTGCTGCTGCTGCTGCTGCTGCTGCTGCTGCTGCTGCTGCTGCTGCTGCTGCTGCTGCTGCTGCTGCTGCTGCTGCTGCTGCTGCTGCTGCTGCTGCTGCTGCTGCTGATGATGATGATGATGATGATGATGATGATGATGATGATGATGATGATGATGATGATGATGATGATGATGATGATGATGATGATGATGATGATGATGATGATGATGCCGCGATCTCATACCTGGAGGATGAGGCGTTCGAGGAACGGTTTGTACCGGTCCTCCTTCGCCGTGATGGCGGTCAGCTTGGAGCGGGCCTCGGCTATCACCCTGCTAACCAGTTCATTCATGGAGCCCAGCATGCGCAGCCGCGCCGCGTTCTTCATCTGCGACGTCTGGATCTTGCGCATGCGCTCGACCACCTTCTCGCGCTTTGTGACGATGTCTTCGATGCGCTTGCGCTCCAGCGTCAGCATGCGCTGCTTCTCGGCCTTGAACTCGTCATCGGTTTTGGCGTCGATCTCCTTGACCTGAGAGGCGCGACCAAATGCGGCACGCTTAGAGTTTCGCACCGGGAATAATGTCAACGTCGTCTGTATTGCGACTTTTTCCCTAAGCCCTGACGTGGTGCTGCTACGGCAGAACGTGGCATTATGTCAATGCTCCGTATTTATCACGCAAGTAGTGGTGTCGAGAGCAATTCTGGCGCAAGGACAGGTACATAGTTTGGCGGAACTCGTGCTTCTGACGTGTAGATGCGGGAACACGAAAAATATAGGTTCGCTCCTTTACGAAGCGTGAAGAAGAGAAGGGCTGGACTATTCGGTCATTCCAGCGACTATAGGCGGCGCGGCGGTAGGTCAAAATGGCTGCCGAGACGGTGATAAGGCGATCTCGCAAGCGTGTGCATCTCAAGTAGCAATGCACGTCAGTCCCTCTTGTTTCACTGCAAACCATACTTTCTCTCTCGCTAAAGAGACGCAAAGGTGTGTCAAGGAAGACGAAGCTGCGTTCAACGCCGGTCACATCATATGCTGCGGCATCGAGTCCATTAGAGACGATGCTTGCAAAGGGGAGCGCAGAAGCGCTGCGGAACAAGGAGATATGGGCAGGAAGAACGCTCACTTGCGATTAAGTATATTTTCAGAGACAAACTGCCGGGAACGTTAGTGCGCATGCGCTGTCATCGAGAATTGTAAAAAAAAAAATGTTTACATTTTTATATATATATATATATATATATATATATATATATATATATATATATATATATATATATATATATATATATATATATATATATATATATATATATATATATATATATATATATAAAATTCGCCTAACAACGGGGCATGCGTCACTACATCAATAATGACAGCTATAGTGTAGGTGATAGCAACAACGGCACGTGCAAGTGGCCTGACAAAAGTAGAAACTTCAGCCAAGGGCGAGGAACGTAAATTCCTTATCCTTCAGATGCACTGTGGGGGGGGCACTAATACAAAGGTTAGCATGAGCGGGAATCTGGCCCACCTCGAGGATTTCCCTTTCGACTCTCGAGTCTGCTTTTGGACCTGCTTTTAATCTCGGTTTTATTGAAAAGGGGCTTACAGCCACAATCCTTGCAGTGCGCAGGAAGGAGCGCGGAGTTTCTCAGGGCCTTTAAAGATGAAGAATGTTCTCTTAACCTTTCATTTATACAGCGCCCCGTTTGCCCAATGTAAACTTTCCCACAGTCGAGTGGTATCTTATGTACCACCTCGGTAGCACACGAGGCGAGCGGTTTCGTGTGTTTCTTTTCACAGGTCTTGTTCTTCTTATGGCCGTTTTGCAAGGGCGCACAACCGAGACAGCTTGAGAGGAGCTGTGAAGACGAGGCCAACGCCGTGTTTCTTCCCGACCCTTTTTAGGTTGAGTGAAATCGTTTTGTCACTGAAAATATACTTAGTTACAAGTGAGCGTCTTTCCTGTCCACGTCTCCTTTTTCCGCAACGCTTCTGCGCTCCGCTTTGCAAAAATAATGTCAGATCAACTAGCCCAACAGCTTACTATTCCATTAGAGACACCGAGGTCAGCGTCGAATCGCTCTGCCTGCAGACGAGTGCAGTCAAGGGCCCGCCGCACTGCGTTAACGCCGCAGCACGTGAAGGTACAGGCTCTGTAAAGGTCAGTATGTCGTTACTAGCCTTGAAAATGCTCACGGAAATGAAGCCATATATGTGTGTTTTCGCAAACACTTAGTAAACGCAAGCGCATACTGGTAACAGACGTTAGTTGTTTTTCAAGCGCTCCTGTTTTCAACAAATTAAACTGTGCAGTAAGAAACAAACTTTAGCCAATTTCGAAATGTAAATTTTAAAAAAGCACGGCTGTAAAATACAACAATTTACGAAACTCGTAACGTACAGAGGTGATCACGCTCGTCTAGGGCCTCGAACAGCGTACGGCGGAGCAAATGAACTGAAATTTAGCATAGCAGTTTGACTAAGGACAAAGTGCTTGCGGCTGAACGGGTTTCACGTTTTTCCACTTGCGTTTCGAGTTGTTTCTTCGTAACTCGGTACCTCCCTTAAAGTTTGTTTTGTCCTTGTGCAGAGCTCGGCTTGATCGCTGTGTACAAGTGGGATCACCTCTGTATGCGATTCAGTGTCTTGCAAATGTAGTACGAGCTTCGGTACTGGTTCCAGTGCCTCAGGTCGTTACGCCTGTCTTAAAGTACATTTTAAAGATACCTTAGCAGTGAACACTCGCTACGGCACAGTTTGAGCACTGCGGCACTCTGCACGTGCCATTACTATTCGTTTTGCCCTCATCGGTGCGTCGATGCCAACCGCCAGACCGAACGACCGAACCGCCGAAGTGCGTCGCAGATTTCTATCACCGGGTGACTGCTTCGGAGGAGAGCCGCGTGGCGCCGCCTGCGTCGCTGGAATGACCGAATAGCTAAATAGAGGAACAGCACTTGTGAAGCACTTCGTTCCTTCCGTTTGTCCTGCCTAATGCGCTGTTACTCTACTGAGTTGAAACATCTGCCAACCAACCAGTTAGCACTCTTTCGTGGTTCGACTGGTGTTTTGTATATACTGCTGGTATTCTTGCTCGGCGTGACCTACATTCTCTCGCTTTGCTCGTAGTGTCTGTTATCTCTTTCTTGCATTTTTGTCCCTGTGACAGATTAGCCGTGGGACACTGTGGAAAGGTGCTTGCTACCCGCCGATGCAGAAGCCAGTTATTCCTGTGCAATGGTGCGTTCCAACTATATCTATGTTGCACTACTGACTTTAGCAGGACACTTGTGCGTGCCAGTGGGGATCTATAGTGTCGGGAATCTTTTCCTCGCGTCTACGCCGCAAAGATGTAATAATGCAAAGTTGCAGGTTGTACGTCATATTCTCACAAAACAGCGCGTTCCTTCGATGCATGCAGGTGCTGGTTTTGCCATTAGAAGCATAGCGCCGCACTTGTAGGTGTACGACTACCTGCACTGTATTGGCACACGGCCACGTGCGACGTTAATCAAAAGCCTGCAGGTCATTTCACATGTACAGCTGTTGGTGAACGTGCAGTGAAATTGCCGTAACACTCCTCCTGCTGCGAGGAGCATGCAACAGGCACTCTAAAAGCACACGGTCCGTGGATGCCGCGCAAATTCTTAATTTTTTGCTAACCGATACACGCAGTCTGAAAGTGATGACTGTAGTGTGGCAGCTTCAAAAACAAGATCGAGAGATCGAGGTGCATGCCGAAGTCGCGAAGTAATGCAGATTTCTTGCGGAAGGTCTCGCTCAGGTGGTGTACCGTACTTTCTTACCTGCCTCTATTAGTACCCACTGAACTCTCTATACTCAATTTGGGGTCAGTATACTTTAGCCAATCGATGTATCTTGTAAGTGCTCTGCAAACTCCGCTGGAGGCCGCATGCGCACAACAAATAGCGCATGAAGGCCACGCATATATTCTTACAAAGCCAATTGGCGAGAAGCAAGAGAACAATTAGCCCTGTTCTTATACACATATTGGCAGGCCCCTTCCGGTGGGCGAATGTGAAGGCTGCTCGAAAGACGCCCTCGCCAATGTTCACGGCAACGTCGGTGATGCCACCGTGCCCAGTGGCACCCTTCGCGACAAGACAGCCCGAATGTTTTCCGAGCAGTTTGTTTGCCCAGCAGAAAGTGCCTCTGCAGAGGGTCATCCTTGCTCTGCTTCCCGTCAGGTTAAAGCCTTTAAGCAAGGACGCGTTAGTTTCGGTTCTTGATTTCCCCAGGCCTTCGGCACAGAGCGTCGAGTGGGTCACACCGTGCATGCCCGAGTGAGGACAGAAGAATTGGAACTTGCGCGCCGTTAAACGATGCCCACCTTGGAATTGATATCGTTCTCGATGTAGGTCAGCAGGTAGGCCATCCTCTTGGCGGCGTCGATTCCGCTGTGCGAGGGTGCGGACGTCGTTGATTTGGACGCCCTTGCCGAGCTTGAGGCGGACTTCTTTTTCTCTGACATGTTTTGACGAGTTCCAGAGCCAATTGCTTGCTTAGGCCAGACGACGCCCAGCTCCGGTTTTCTCCCTCTTCTTCTTCTTCTCCTTTTCTTTTGGTGTATACAGCACGAGCTCGGTTGAGCGGCAGCCAAGGACAGCGAGACCTTTAATAGTGAAAAGGTAATCAGATTTGTCTGAATGGCATGTATTTAAATAGCAGCCGCGTGCTGAGCAGATCGTTTTCAAGGATATCGCTCATTGATTTGCTAAGTCTTCGACAGGATGGCCGTCGCTCTGTTGACGCTTGGCGTTACGTCGCTCAAAAGTTAAAGCATACCGGAAAGTGAACGGCCAAAAAAAGCGTGTATTGGTTCTCTACACTCGTGAGTGACGAAAAAGACTACAATCACAGGCGAGGGATGATGGTGATTGCGTGAAGACTGCGATGAAACGGTGGGGGGGGGAGCAGGTTGCGTTATTCGGCGTTTTAAAGCGCACAGGCGTTTCACTGAGCTCAGCAGGCTGTGCTTCATTTTGATTAAGTCTCCACAGCGTTCGTTCTTCGCACTGCTTTTTTCGCCACGTGTTCAAACTAGGAATTAACTGTGACAAGCCTATAAAAATTTGCCAGAGCATCATGTTGGTAGGCAGTCTAAACACTGACAGCCACCAAGAATGTTATAAATCAAGACTGCTGAAAGTAAGGTCAGATCCAGAAAGTGAAGCCGCGGACGCCACCTTACCATGGGCATCGAATCAGCGGCAACCACATAACCCTAGGCAGTATGTTCCGTTTGTCCCTTCGCCAGTCGCAAACCAAATCATGTGAATCTTTGTTGAAATGTGTCTTTTTATGGAATGTTCACAAGTAGCAACGGTACATTGGCATAATTTTATCATTCGTCGCGAAGTTTCCATATGTCCAAAGCGAGTGATTACTCCTGCCTTGAGATCTTAAATTAACTTTATTTGCCCTGAACTACAATTTATAAAAGCAAAAGTACACGGCAAATAATTGTTGGAGAATATGTCAACTACAGCAACATTATTTGGGACATTTATAAATTTATGTGCCCCTGTTTGGTGTCTCGTGAGAAGTCTACAATTGCCTTGTTATGGTTTCTGTGAAGTCAAGGAAGGGGACCAATATTTACGTTATGCCAACAGGACGTCGCGTCCTATATAAGCAAGATTTCGCATCCCAACCATAGCCCCTGAATGCGTGCATACCCAGAATATTCCTATGACGTTCGGCGTTGAAATGGTCGATTACGAACTGTCGTCATCGGGATGACGTTGCGAAATACTATAGGGCTGCAAACTCTGATGTATTTCGCATACATGCATGGTGCAAGGGCTGAATGGAAACAGAGAGATGCGCTGATGCAATATTTGAAGTGAGAGACATCTTTGAGGTTTACAGGACAACACAATCGTTAGTTGCGAAAGCGAAAGATTTCTAATGGTGCTTATGCAACGAACACTGAACGCGCCTGACGCCTCGCCGAAGTTTTCAGCTCAAAGCATTCGCGGTTTTATGGCGGTTGCACAAGTGCTTTCGAATTGTTCCTCGCGCTCATCTTTTCGCTGTTTCTAAACGCGAACAGAAACATTAGCCCATTTCTGTACCCAAGTCTGAGTTCACTGTCGCAAGTATTCCAGAGCTGCCGCAGTAAATAACTGAGTGTTAGAATTTATTGCAAGTTGTACACTGTTACGAGAGTACAAGTGACAAGTTTGTCCTCAATCTTTTTTTTTTTTTTTCGTCGTATGTTCATGATAGAGGAACGAGACAGCTGAGGCAGGACAGGGGTAAGTGGAGTTCACTGGAAGAGGTTTTCATCTCAAAACGGGATGATTAAAGTAGGCCAAGTACAATAAACTTTGTCACTCAGTTTCGATCGATGCACCCTGCGCACTGTGGAAAATTAGTTAATATAAGATTGCTCATCATGGTCTCTCACATTCCCTGTCGAAATATATGGTACGAATGACGTCGCACGGCAGAAACTACGCGCATTAAGACAGAATGCATGCAATGTGCGTAAGCTCTTGCGGACGTTGCGAGTGCTAGCTTTCACGGCGAAACTGTTTTGCTGGGTTTGGATGCTGATGGGTTTTGACGTGCTTTGATGCTGCGGTGGTTGGACTGTGTAGAGGAAGAATGTGAGGAGGGCGAATGCGGAGAGGAGGTGCGCGTGCGGATGGTGTGCTGTGAGAAGGATGGTGGATGCCGTCATCCGCCGCCGTGGTGTAGAGGCATTGCAGTTGAATGCTTCTGCACAAGGATGGCGGATATGACAAGTTGGAACCGATCCAAAGTTTCTTATCTAAGTTTATCTTTTTCTTATAATTAACTTATCCTAGTTATCCTAGTTATCCACATGGTTTTGATAAATGTTTCTGTTGATGCAAGTCGGGTTGCTACACGCTTCTTCTTTTCTTTTTTTAATGCGTTAGCAATAGGAAAGTCAAAGTGAGAAAAGTATAGGTGTGTGAAGTGTTTATATATATATATATATATATATATATATATATATATATATATATATATATATATATATATATATATATATATATATATATATGCCCGTTTTGTTCATATTTCTTACTACATATGTCTTACGGTTAGTTCCCCGAATTATAAAAAAGAAAGAAAGAAGAAAGAAAGAGTTCCGTTGTTTCTGGAGTCAACAAGAACATTTCTCCATGCCATAACACCACACTGGTACGAACTCTAGCATGATTGCAGCGTTGACGCGATATAGTCGCTTCGCGCAGGAAATGTCACGAGAGAATATAAATGAGGAGGAAGAAGAAGAATCACCGGCCACCACCCGTCGAAGCGCCGAGGCCGGCCACCCATACGAGACGAGCCTACCCAAATCAATCGAGGTCGCCGCAGGGGGCATTAAATGGCGGAAAAGGTTCGGGTTGCGGCAGGCCCCACGGGGGACACCTACCAAATGGTGGCCTTCATCGAACAAGAGGCCGACGAGAAGGTAACCGCTTCAAAATTTGAAGACTTGGTTTGGAGAACGGGGCAGCGTCTGCACGCTCTCTGCGCTATGAGCCAGGCTATCCATGATAGGTCGAATAACCGATTCAGTCAGCGTGATGTGACTGGGATGCAGCAAATCGCAACGTGAGCCGCTATAGATTCTTGTGCCCTCCTGTGCGTCATGCTCGTCCGCAGAACAAATCGGCAATCCCGTCAGTCGTGTGAAAGCATCATGAAGGGCACCTTTATGTAGTACGTTTGCTACGTTTCTGGTACGTGTAAATCGTTCGCTATATCTCTCGTCGCTGTTTCTTCGTCAGCGTGTCGTTTTGCGTCGCGCAAGATAAACATCGTCATTAGGCAGTTTTCCCAGGTTAGCAGTTTTCCCAAGTTAGCAGTTTTCTCAAGTTAGCGCAGACGAGCATTCCTTCGCATGTACGTCTAGGGTAAAGGAGACTTTAAATGTGCATAGAGTGACTGCGTATGACTGCGTTAGCATCGAAGCTAAGCTGTCGCGCGATGCTAAATTTACAGCGCACAGTAGCGATGACCTCAGTGGGAATGATATGTTAGACAGAGTGCCGAGTATGTTAGACAGAGGCAGAGTTCCACAGAGTGTGGGCGTGTCTTGTTTTAATGTGATGGCGGCAAACCCTACCTAATGCCTAAGCGTAAACGCCACTTCCCGTTTTATCCATGAATGCATAATAGGCTTTGCGTTTACACAGTGGTGGGCGAGACGACGTGGCGCTTACGGAAAATCAAGTGGCCTCTATGCATTCTAAAAGCAAATAAACTCTATCAGCCCACTAGAACTCTGATACGCTATTTTATGGCTGCAAAATGTAGTTTTCATTTCCGGTCTCTATTTAGAGAGGAATAGTGCGTCTGCGAACGTCCTGTAGGCATCAATTCTTGAGGCATGACGGTTAGCAACAAGTTGGTCGGCCAGAACATTCACGACGCAGAGCTTCACTTGTGAATCTCTCGTATATAGCGATGATTCCGAGCGAACAGGCCGGTCGGCGGTCACCAATCAGCACGCTTCTGTACAAGAGCTACCGTTATAGTAGCCTGTCGCTCTCGGGCAAGCGCGCGTCCCGGCTTGTGTACCAGCAGTACTGTAAAGAAAGTAAGCAGGCGTATTTAAGCGCGACCTTCACACATCTGCGCGCGCGGCTCGTCCTCGCCGAAGGTGGAGGAGATTGACACCAAGGCCGAGGAGGAGTTCAACACGGAGAAGTGGCGGCTGGTGAAAGAGCAGCGCCGCAAGATCGTCGACTCGTTCTCGGGCAAGGAGAAGCAGGTGGATCGCCAGCGCAAGATCCAGAACTCGCTCATCAAGAACACGGCGCGCCTGCGCATCCTGCAGGCCATGAACGAGCACGTGGCGCGCGTGGTGGCCGAGACCAAGAAGAACCTCGTCTACATCAGCGGCAAGGAGAGCCGCTACAAGCCTTTCCTCGAGAGGCTCATCCTGCAGGTACCAGCTGCCGAAAAAAACGTAGATGAGAATAGCAACGAACGCCTGTTGCGCCTAAATACGTGTAACCGCTATATATAGCCCGTACTTTTGAAAAGCGTGCAAGTAGTCACCAGTGTGCGTTCTTGAGGCCCGGATTGAGCCGATATTACAGATGCGGGTGAACCTGAAAACTAAACGACGCATGGCACGGCTTTCGGAATAGTTGGCCTTTGAACCTATGCTAACAGTATGTGCAACACGGTCCCAGTACGACGGCGATCACGTGCACTCAATCGGTACTGAACAGGTAGAAGCGTCAGCCTAAACGTGTAGCGGGATATTTATATAAAGCCAACAGACAATGAAGCACAGGAAGGCTTCGAGGAAATTGACTGGTTTATTTAATTAAAACGTAGAAGTGGTTATCGATAGGTGTTAAATTTGCGACGAGCTATATATTATTCATAAAGAGAAAGGAGAAATGGAAGTGGAAGAAAATAGAACTTGTCACCGATGGGTGGGAAGCGAACCCAGAAACCTCTGCATAATGCGTACACTGGCGGCAGCTACCTCTGCGTTTACGTTATCGCGTATGTGCTTACAGGTACCAAACGTAACAGTGGGAGTGCTAATGGGCGCATCTCACGCGTCCGTGGCGGTGAATGTATGAAATAATCAAGTATGGAAGTGTGGCCCTTCGGTTAACCTTTGTCTTTTTCGCTCACTGGTACAGCTAAATGAGGTACATGGGACCAACAGTGCCTGTATGGAAAACATCGCGCGACACGGTGGTGATCCATGTCGTGAAACCCGGAAATAACGAAACTGAATAGAACGAATTCCACTTTACCTCGAGCCGTTGGGAAAAGTTGGTTATGTTGGGTCTTATAAGCAAATGCCAGGCTGTAAGGCACAAATATCCATGGTAAAGAATAATTGCAAATAAGGGGGAACTGGTTTGTGATGAAATTACGCTTGAAAGCCGTTGAACTTATTATGTGGGAAGAATACACGGTCTGGTTGAAAGAATGATCGGAAAGATATCGATATTTTGACCTCCTGGGGTTTCTTAATGTACGCTTAAATTGAAGTACCGAGCGTTGTTTGCATTTCGCTTGCATCAAAACGCGGTCGAAAATTGATCCCGTTACCTCGAGCTCAGCACCAGAACGTCAAAGTCGCGGCGCTACCAGGACGGGTAACACAACGCTGCCCGCTGCCGTTAGTGTATCAGTGCTGTTACCATTGATGCGTACTCCAAATCGCGGCGCATGTATCCGCGCCATCACGAGTACGCAGGACACAGCGCAACGATTTTCTGAAAGTTCACCAGGCGGGACTCTTCTCATTGAAGCGCGAATCGCGCCATTCTTCTTGCAGTGTATTTCCTTGCATTCTCGTATATAAGCGTTCGTGTATTATAACTCTGGATCTGTATTCGCATTGTTCGCATATACCCTGCAGCGCGACTGGAAAGAACGGGTACAAGACAACCATGAAAGGGAACCTATCGTTAGAGATAGCGGCCAGTTCATGACACGCGCTTCTTGCGAACTAAAAGCCTCGTGAATTCGAACCGTGAAATCCGTAACTACAAGTTCCCACACCGGAATATGGTTCTTCTTCTTTTTTTTTTTCTTTTATAACGGGTCCTGCAAACTTGCTGTGCCGTTATACTTGGAGGTCACGACGAGGCTACGCGGCGGTGCCTTCCTACATAGTTTCGACGACTATTACGCAACTTGGCCTCGGAAGCAGCTTCATTCGTACCGCGTGGAACTCGGCGCTGCACCGAGACGCGACTCGGATAGGGGCGAAAAAACGTGCGCCGGTGAACGGGGGCGAAAAAAGGAGACCGGAGGAGGAGGGGGGAGTGTAGAGAGAGCGAGAGAGCAAGGAAAATAGTGAGAAACACGTTTTGGGGAAGATGGTGGCTCGGCAGTGTTACGACCGAAGGCGCGCGGCAGCTGCGGCGTCGACACGGAGCCCAGGTTTACGACGCCAGCACCGCGAGTGCAGTCGGAGGAATAATAAAACGGGAATGGGGCTGACGCTCAGGCCCGTCTCGCATTAAGGGTGCTGACGTAAGAGCGGGATCATCTCTAATAGCGCGCACCGACGCAAGAGTCGTTACGGTTTTGCTCGTTATTCGCATATGCAACGATCGCGGCAGTATAGTACACGCCCAGGGACATGTCTCGGCACCGCGCACGTCTGACGATCCGGCCGTCAGCCCTTCGTGCTGCTGTGCTCATTATGCCCCTAAACATCCGAATGAATTCCTCGAGAAGCGGTACGTCGGACGGCAAGGCGAAGGTTCGGCATCGGAGGATAACTTCAAGCTAATTCCACAAGACGGTGCTTCATTGCCGCAGCACGTAACTCGAGTGTTTGAAATCAAAGAAGAGCGTCAAATCAAATAAAGAAAAGTATCGTTAAAGTGGGAAAACCACATATGTTACTTTTTCTTATCGCATCAATGGGATGTCCGCGCGAATTGCATAATGAGCAGGGCGACGTGATCTAGAGCATGTTGTAAGAACAGCTAGTCACCGACGAACAACTGCGGGGGATTCGTTACGAAAGAACGCAACCAGCCTACGACAAACAAGTCACGAGGCTCACCGTCCGCTTTGGTCCCTTCCAATTTGCAAGTTGTCGCCATCGGCAAGCTGCCTTATAAAATATAATAGTTATAATTGCCGGCTAGTTTTTATTATGAATTGCACTAGCATCCGACTAGCTTTGAGAATACCGCCGCAGTGGCCAGATTCGCGGAGTTTCTCGGACTTTATTCACAAAAAATTGCCCATGCCGCGTCGGTTGCCTCGTTGTCACTCCGATTGTGATCGTTAGTGGCGAGCGCCCCACCGTCAGCCACTGCAGCCAGTGCTTTTAGGTGAGAGACAATTTGTGAGTGTAATGTTAATATGCAATGTTGCTGATTTGAAATGTAACATTCAACATGATGATAATGCAATGGTAATATACAATGTCCACGAACGTGCGTAAGTGCTCTTTCCCATTGCCAATAACGCACTTAGGAATGAAAAGATTTGTGAATTCGGCGCTGTTTCACACGAATTGCACGTCACGTGGCATGCCGTGCTTGTTAATCACGTGTCCTCTCTCTCATCGGCCGGCGCCATCGGTGACATACTTTCCGAATATATATCTACAGTATGGGCCCGTATTCTGCATTCACTGTCCGTCTAGAATGGACAGCCGAAGTACCGAGAAACAACGAGAGACGCGGGCGTTTATCATGTTTGGGACGGCTGCCGTCGGTGACATACTATGCAAATCGGGCGTTCATTGTGTTTGGGACGGCTCGCCGGCGCCGTCGCAGGGCCTGTACCGGCTGCTCGACAAGGACGTCGTTCTCTCGTGCCGCAAGAAGGACGAGGCGCTGGTCAAGGCGGCCACCCAGGTTGCCGTCAAGCAGTTCCGCAAGAGGACCAACATACAGGCGAACGTGGCGCTCGACAGCAGCAGGTGGCTGCCCGAGGAGTCGTGCGGAGGCGTGGTGCTCACCTCTCTGAAGGGCCGCAAGAAGGTGGTCAACACGCTCGCGGCGCGCCTCGACCTGATCGCCCAGCACACCCTGCCCGACATCCGGACCCAACTGTTCGGCCCCAACGCGCACAGAAAGTACACCACATAAAAAAAAGACGCCGTGGTGCCCACCCTGTCCGTTGAAGAGGTGGCTTTTTTGTCTTTATTTGCGCAAGATATATTAGTGGTTATATGGCGTTCTGTGTTGACTCCTGTTAGTGATGCCCTTTCGGGCGTGTCTCGTCAAAGCACAAAGCTCCAGTTTGCGAAGCGGTTTTCGATGTGTCATTGACCGGTATTTGTCGTACAAGATCGGATGGTATAGTGCACACTTCGTTGAAATAGAAGTTAGAACAAGTTGATTTTGCGCGATCTGGCCTAATTCGCGAGCGCAGAGACAGTATAACACAAAGAGAGGCGTTTTGAAAGTGTCACGCTGTCCGTGTCATCGTTGGCGTTGGTGCCTTAAATATGCCTGAAGTGGGACATACCTTGCTCGGGAGATGATGAGTGTTCTCCCGCAGACGGGATGTTCCTTCTCCATCAATCAATGTTGACGGGCAATTTATGCTCAATACGCTGGTTCTAGTCAACTCAGCGTAGATGAGCAGCATTTTGCTGGGTCATTCCGTGGTATATGCGACCCTCCTCCTCCCTCCTCCACCCCTTAGGCACACCGATTCACTGCTGGGCAATAGTTCAGGTATCTGCTAAAAGTAAAGGCATTCGGGTGTTCGCGACAGCAAAAGTACCAATTCCATTAGCAAGCACTATAATATCAGATGGTCTTTTCTATATTAAGTGGAAATAGTTGTTTTTGAAATTGCCTGTGGCAGATAGCGCAATCAGGTATGTCACGCCAACGAGATTATATAAAGCGGCGGATATTATTTGAAGAAAACACAATGCAGTATTAGATAATCAACATTAATTTTATAAGTAACGTAGTAATCATTAACTTAGACCACACGAAGTAGTGAACTCGTCTATTCAGTAGAGATTGTCTACTCAGCCCCAGTTATAAAAAATGCGTTCACAAATTCGGTGATGGAATCCATTGACGTTCAAAGTAAAACTTACGAGCATTATGAAAAACTGAGTGTTGATAAGTGTTGACTGGACCATCGATGCATTATTGCCGGCCTCCAAGCAACCGCACTGCATCTAGGGAACTAATTAAAGCTGTCCGGCATGCACATATTTTTTTTTCTTTTTTTTCTCCTTTTTGAGTCTAACAAATTCAATGCAGTTGATACCGGGCGTCTCATATAACTAGCACCAAATCTTTGAAAAGGATTCGTGATGACTAGCGTCTTATTGTTCGCCGTCGTCCTCAGCTACTATGACAATTTTTCTCGGTAAACTTGTTTGGAAAATTAGTTAAACTTAAATTATCGAAGTTTTGTGAAATTCCTTAAGGCGAAGTTGTATTAAACAATGTAACGCGCGTTCCAAAACAGCTGATAGTCGCGTACTTTCAGGCAAGCCGGCGAGGAATGCAAGAAAGTTATATACACTTTGCGGCGCACGACTGTAGCGCATGTCAAAACATATTGCTATAGCAGTTGAATGCGACCGTTAGTCTTATGTGTCTATGATGGACTACTTTAGTTGCATGAAATACCCTGTACGTTTTCAACAGTTTTGTACAATGGAATTTGAGAATGCGTTCTTTCACTGTTTATACGAGCTGACTCGTAGTGGTAACCGTAACAGATGAGCTCCAACTGCTACAGAACTGCACGTAACTAGTCGAAAGAGCGCACTTCAAGCTAGCTTGAGGTCGTCTTCGTCTCCTCGCACGCGAGCAGCCCACACCGCGGAATCTACTTTCCTATGGCTTAGAGAGACTGCAGGGGCAATTTTGAGTGAGCGCGAAAGTTCGCTATGTTAAAGATGTCGGCGCGACTTCATGTACGAGTGCCAGCAACACCGCCATGTATAAATTTTTTTCGCCACTCCCCACCCCTCCGACTACTTTCTTTTCATTCACCGACGTGAACTCAATTTCGTCAATGCAGCTGTCAAAATCAGAAAGGAGGAGTCCGCTAAGCTTTCTGTGCGTTATTATTTTTTTTTTGGAAGCAGGCGTGAAGCACACGTTTTAGATTAGAAAGGAAAGAAGAAGCGTCGCCTCTTTTACTTTGGCATCAGAAACACAGAAAAACATATTCGTTGAGAAAACTTGCCCGCATTAGCACAAGAGGAGCAGAAGATAAAAGCTTTTACGTTGCAGACAGCGGGTACCGTTTGAGCGACACGACTTCAAAAAAGGCGCACCACTTCTCTTTATACCCTGAGGGCGGACCGCATTTATTTTCTTTTTATTGTGAATCTGTCTTCCGTTTTGATATAGGCGGTTAATTAAAGCCCGCGGCGCAAAGCATTTCCTTCGTGTCTAATAAAGTTAGCTGTTCAGGAACAGGATGCGTTCAAGTTGTCCCCTGGCGGAAAGCGAAACACATAAAACGAAAACAAACGCCAAAAAATTCGACGTTCGCCAACGTTTTTTCACTACTTGACTTCATTCTCTCGCAGATGCGCTGAGGTCTTTGTCCTCCCCGCACGCTTCCCCACCAGGCCTTTAGGGGAATAGCTTTCACAATGCAGCCAGCAATAGCTGACGCCTTGGAGTAGAAGCTCGTGCACGTGTACTGGATAAAAGTGCGGCGGATTGCTGTACACACAAAAAAAAAGGCCAAGCGCACTGCGAGCTAAATTTGATGACCTTAAAGAAAGCAACTTGTAAAGGGAGAATGAGAAGATGCTTCTCCGGTGAAATGAGCATCTCTCCTGAAAAAAGAACATTGCTCTGTGGCCTATTTACCTTTCGCGGAAACAAGCGGTGAAAGGCGAACAGCGAAGACTATAGGGTCGACTGAAGAATATAAACAGGGAGGTAATTACAGCAAAAAGAGAAAAAAGAGTCAAGTAGAGGAAATAAACTTTTCAGCTTTTGGCTTTGCCAGCCCGCCGAATCGATACCTGCAAGCCTCGTATAGCTTGCGTCCTGCCCTCTTCGCGGAAAGATCGCAGAATCAGCGTTAAGCAAATGGGTAAGAACTTAAGCTCGTTTCGGCGAACGCAACTTGGCTCGCAGAATTTGAGCGGCACAAAGGAAGGTTGAGAGGTGAAGCGAGAGAAGAAGATTTTGTATTGGTCTGATCTGGGCCCACGACAAGTAACAAGATGGAGGCAAGTATAAGATGCCCGAGGGGTGACCTTGTTTGACGCGCTCGTCCCGCGTACTCGCTTTGTTACAGCAATTGCTCTTAAGGGCACTTCAGCATCGTCTGTCGCGAATATCATCATTGTATTTATTACACTGTTCTTTTTCTTAGATCAACAACTCGCCAGAAACTGATCGCATTGTTCCTTACACCCATGATGGGAATTTTGGATACGCGATGGGCGAGCCGCAGTCGTTGCACCATGTTTGTCGTTGTCGTGCCGTTGTCCTCTCACCAGCAACTGCTGTTTCAGGTGACGCTTCAGGACTTGGGGGTTCTCTAACGTGCCACCAATGCACGGTACACTGGCGTTCTTTTTCTTTTTTTGGCATTTCGCCCCAACGTCGTGCATACGCCAGCAGATGAAAACTTCCAAAGCCTTCATCGTACCCCGAAGAAACGTCCAGACCCAGGAATCCATCGCTCCCCATGGATTCCAATCCCGGGCCGAAATTTGGCCACAAGGAGGCACAATTTGGAGAATAACAGCAAATAGGATACGCGTGTATTTCTTGTAAAACTACTCATTTCCTATGCCTCCTCCTTCGAAACATCGGGAAGCTTTAAAATTTCTTTTCGTATTCCTTGAAGAATTTGGTTTAATGTTGACAAGCTCTAGCCTGTTTATAGCAACACCATCACCTTTGCGTCACCTGTACAGCACATGACCCTATATTTTCTTGCTTTTCCTCTCCTTTGCGGCCCTCCGCTTCCTAGGGTATTTCTGTCCCCGATCCCCGTCCCTATGCGTAGTAGCATGTAGGCACCTACATATACGCCGGCAGAATTCCCTGCATTTAAATAAATAGCTTTCTCTTTCATTCTCATAAAGATTGCTCCTGTTCTTGCTTAGAGTGCCTACAGGTACGGGATGGGCAGTCGTCGCATTTCAGGATGTCAACGATAGACAGATTTTATTGATAGGAAAGACAGGGAGGTCGACCCGAGTTAGTGCGCTCTAGTCTGCTATTCTGCACTGAGGAAGAGGAAAGGGGAGTGAAACTAATTCGGCCAGAAATATTACGGCCCATAAAGAAAAACCTATAAACGCCTAAATGTGTAAACAGCCAAACCAGAATGAGATTGCGCATAGGCGATTATAGTTTGAAAAAAAAAAAGACAACTGCAATTTAGAAACGACGCTGCTACGCAATGACGAAAGGAATGACCGGAGTTGAGTACGTAAACAACACGGTAAGCCAACTAGGGTGTTTACGTTCTCGCGCTGATGTGGGAGTAAATTTCTCTACGTAAAACATACATGGTGAGAGAGGTATAACAGGAGGAGGAGGATGCAACGGAAACGGCATATTGCACCTTGCGCAAAGGAACGAAGCAAAAAAAAAAAAAAACGGAAGAGGCAGGAGGCCAAAATAACGAGCCAAATAGAAAAATGAACGCGACACGAACGAAGCGTAGAAGATTCCACGTGTGCTTAGCGCAGCGCACGGGGCGAGCCAGGGGCGCCCAAGTGGCCGGAAAAGCGGCTGTTTATAGAACGGGCACCGCAGTGCCGCCGCCGCAACCACAGATGAGCATGCACCGCGGGGGCGCGCAATAATTTTCACAAGCAAGCGTGCGGAGCTCGTCGGCTTCTTGCTCGTGACAAATTAGCTTCCGCCACTTATCCGCACATCAGACCGTGACCGCTGCGTCCGGAGGCGAGCAGTAGAGGGAGGAGGAGGAGGAGGAGGAGGAGGAGGAGGAGGGAGACGCTATGGCGTTTTGCGATGGTGCATGCGCTAACAGACACACACATCACGAGGCAGAGAGAAACTATGCAAATGAATTCCCTGAAGAGGTGTAAAGATATGTATGCATAAGCGTGGAAGGATGCCGGCGGACGGTATGGCCGCCGCATCGGTAGCCATGAAAGGTGCTCTTCTTCGTTGTGTGGCGGCGTGCGGGCGTCACTGTGTGTGCTTCCATTCGAAGCTATACGTAGCGCACTGTGTATGAATTGCGTAAAAAGACCTCAAGCTCGGCAAGTTGGCTGACGATTACAGTGAAAAGGAGTGCAACTTGAACACGGACGGGAAGAAGAAATCTTACTGTGTGCCTGTATTCAAGCCGCGTTGCTTTTCGCAGTGTATGGATGACGGAACACTTCTCTGGGGATAGGGCTTGACGCCTCGCAACATTGTGTCTATTTCTTTTAATGCGAAGCATCTCTTAGCGAACGTCTGCCACTTTGAAAGCATCCATCCATCCATCCATCCATCCATCCATCCATCCATCCATCCATC